>NC_056748.1:102238964-102491464 GCF_019279795.1 Protopterus annectens
GAAATATATTTTCTACCTCTCTTTTAGGTTCTAGAAATAAGACTAGGAGATCGATACTGTGGCTGAATATAAAGTTGGATACCACTTTAGGAATAAAAGAAGAATTAGTTCTTAACCCAATCCTATCTTAGTGGAAAAGTGATAAGGTTTGCCCAGCATGAAAGCTTCCAACTCAGGCAATTATCTTGCAGAAATCAGAGCAACCAATAAAACAGTTTTCTATGTTATGAACTCAAATGGAGAAAGAGTTAATTTTTCCAACACATAGTTGAAAAGGAGACTCCTGCTTTGTAGGTGACCTGGTATAGATCATCTCTTTCAAAAACTTCTGAGCTATTCTACCCTGGCCTCAACTGAAAATGGGCTCCTACCATACCTCTCAACTGTCCAGATTTTTGCAGAATGTCCAGATTTTTGCCTCATATTTTTGGTCTGTTCCTAATAAAATTTGTGGTTTTCTGGCAAATCACAGGGATGAGCTGAGGATTGAAGACACCAAATAACAACATACATTTGAGTTTCAGACTTCATATCCTTCAAAAGATGCATATTAACTCAAACCCTGCTACTTTAGCAACTTTCTAAGTTTATAAGAGCAATATTTAAAATCTGTCCCTACTTTTGGGCCTTTGTCCCCCCATTTTGTCCGGCTTTGTCCAGATTTATTGTACTGAGAGGTTGAGAGGTATGGCTCCTACCCAGATGGATTTTCACAGTAATCAAATGTCAATAAATAAATTAAGCACTACATACAGAGTCTGTGCTGCATTTTTAACTTATCCCAGTGCAGAAATGTGCAAAGCATTGTGTAAAGCTATCCAGCTATACAGTATTTAACACTGCAGTGCCGTGATGCCCATCATGGGAGGTTGATATAATGGTTAAGGTGCTTACCTTACATAAACAAGATGCAGGGTTTGATGTTCATGTGGGGTAATTGGCTAGACTTACAATAGCCTATAAGGGCAGTTAGCCTAGTACTAACATATGTCAATATGTCCACATATGTGAATACTTGTTAGATGCATTAAAGGGGAAGAAATGAATACATAAAAAGGTATGAAAATGTAAAAGACAGTAAGCAGAGTATTACATTGAAGGATAACATATAGAAGAATATAGGATAAAGAAAGGCAGGGAAAGATTTTTTGTGGGCATAAGACCCCATCTTTTCTTTATAAATAGAGAGAAGAGAAGAGGGGAGGGTAAAAGGAAAATAAGGTTTGGAATGTGGAAGGACAGGTCAGTACTTAAGGGCAGGCAGAGACATATACAAGAGTGCAGACAAGTGTGAATGGATATACACACACTAGGATGGGGAAACACTGGATGGACATAAAGAACAGACAAATGGTGGTTAGGAGTGCTGGACAATGAAAAGGGTATAGGCCATGATACAAGACAAAAAGGTCACACCAGGCTTGGAACAGAGTGGGCAATGAGTACCAGTGTGTTGACTGCCATCTCAGCACATCACCAGATTATTATATATGAGTGTGCCTGGAGATTTAGGCCACACACTCCTCTGAAGGCCAGGGAGTCAAGCTTGTCTAGGAAAGAGTATCTATAATCTACTTCAAGAGGTTTTCCATCTGAGCCATGTATCAGCCCGTAATCTCTACTACCTCATCCAGTTGGATTTGGGCTTCCTCAAACAATGGCAATGGGCTACTTGCTGGTGTGTGGTTAGGACCCACATCGGTGAAACACTAACAAGCTTATCTCCTCCACTCTCATGAGGTACAACCACATTGAGGATATGCATGCTGATCATCTCTATCATCATGACCTGCCAAATGGAGTCACAGTGTGAATGTGCCATAATTACAGCTGCCTGCCTGATAGTCTCTCCTACCAAAGAGAAAATGTGAAACTAGAAAACTATAATGAGTAAAATAAGATGATAAAATAACAATGACAGCCTACACTTCCTTATGTATGCTCCAGTAGTTGTATCCTAGGCAGCAGGCAGATGTCTGTCACTTTCCCATATGTTAATATGTCTCCACAGAAATATTGTCTTGGTGCATACAGGGACAGACTAGGTATCGTGCAGGCACCCTGACATGGAGAGTCTATTGTGAGACAACTGATGCCCCACATACCAGGCTGTGCAAGGAGACAGTTGTGGTTAGCTGTTGTTACGTTACACATTACCTTGAAAATGAAAACAAATACAGTTCTTTCTCTCTTTCAGTGGTATTTATTAACTACAGTACACACGTGTGGGAGCCTCATGGAAAGCACTAGGGAGACTCCCAGAACAAAGGAATAAACAAGCTTATATACTGGTGATATTGATGACAGTACTAAAATATAAAAATTAACAAATTAGATCATTATACAGGGCAATTCACCAATTAAAGGATTACCTGTAAACATGAGGCAGTTCACATCATCATATCTCTAGGCAGAGAAAGAAAATCGGACACACTTCCTTATAAGGCAAATTTCCTGCTTTCAAGCAGACTCTTGTTTTTAGTATTTTTCCATTGCTCAGAGTTCATTCAAAGTTCACAGTACACAGTACATTTTAATACATACAGACTGTCACATACTCAATTCCCTCAAACACATGCTTTGGCTGTTCATATTCTACAATCCCCCATTTGATGCTGTGTAAGCGTCACCATTTAACCTATCATACATTTGTCCCAAATCTAACATAACCATGCTACTGGTCTTTTCATCATTGGAAAACATTGTCATTTCATTGTCTACATTCATAGCTGCAGGCATATAAAACTTAGGCACTTTCTTCACAGTTTTTGAAGACATTAATTTCAAGATCAGTGCTTTGATCAGGAATAAGACAAGAAAAGCAACAATTGCTAATACTGCAATTAATAAAATCAACTTCAACAGTCCACCTCCCCAGCCTGAGAACAGGTTGGTTAACCATGCCCATGTTGAACTATCAGTCACTAGTTCTATGGCAGAAAATGTAGCATTGCTTAATATTTCAAGTAATTTAGATAGATTTCTCAGTTCCCAAATTGATTTCACTGCTCCGTATGACAGAATTATACCAGCCCATGATATGACATCATCACCCAAGTCCATATGGGATAGTCCTTTGGTGCCAGTATGAGCTAAATCATGGTGATAGATCCATGAAGCATCAACTTGACCTACCGGATTGGCAGGCTTCTTGACCTCTCGAACGTTCTGAATTTTTCCTTTAGGTAATGCAGATACATGTCGAATAGCTGGGACTAGGTAGCCCAGGAAGCAGCTGCCAGACCAGTTTCCTGGTAGCCATTTATATGCTTTTCTTTCACACACAAAATAACAATTTTCTACTTTAATGGTGATGTTGATAGACTCGAAGTGATCCCCGGCATCCTGCAGTCTTTGGAATGTTTTCCAATAGACAGTTTCTATTTTCTGGGAAAAGTTAGCTATAGAGTTTTTAACAAGTCTTTTTATAGGTGAGAAATCTGTTACACAACCCAAATTGTCTGCAGTGCAGTTATATACCACTGTTTTGTTACAATGGCTCCACCCTACTCTAGTTTTACCATGTTTTTGAAAACACACAGTTCCGTTTTTGCAGAGGGACAACTGTAATGCTATCTTGTCCTTTGAAATAACATTTGATGTCTCGTAGATCAGATTCATCCAGGTTTCATTAACCCCTAAAGGGACTATATTTATCATCAATCCCCCATGAACAGTAGGAATAGCAGTGCAAAACCAGCAGTCCGAGACATTGAGGGATGACGCATAAGCTTATTTAATGGCTTGGTAGGTGTTGAAAGGTGGATGCCATGCAGCTCGTTTGGCATGAGGCATAGTTGGAGCAGGAAATAAAAATGGCCACAGTAAAAATAACAAAACGACAAGAATAACCACCAAAATAGTTGTGCAGTGCTTTTGTGGAAATGGTGGTTGCACTTGTATCGTGTCGGGAGGGTGAGGTTGTCCAAATGGATAAATGTCAGGCATTGTCAGGTGCTGGTACAGTATGGCTTCGAGTACGAGTAGCAATAGGTGGAGAATCAGGAGTAGCAAAAGGTAGAGGCTGTTGATCTTCAGATGGGATGACCTTCTTGACGTGCAAAATGTGTATCCAGGTGGTTGAGCCTTGTAGTCGAACCGCTGATGATGTCATCAGTAGAAGCAGGAAGGGCCCCTTCCAGCATGGTTGAGGCACTGTTTTTCGAGAGAATGACTTGACGTACACCCAATCTCCTGGTTGTAGTGCGGAGGACAGGAAAGGATCAGGGATATGTTGAGCCGCTGCTACCTGGCTGTGATAAAACTGTAAAAAAGAGACAAGAGAAGTGCAATATACAAGAATATCATGATCAAATGCATCATACTCAGAAAAGGGTGGTGGTGGAGTCATGGGCATACGCATAGGGTTGCCCATGAGGATTTCTTGAGGAGAAAGACCTTTAGTAGGATGTACTTGCGCTCTCATAGAGTGTAGGGCTAGAGGTAGGGACTGTACCCAAGTGAGGCCCGTTTCATTAGTAATTTTAGCCAGTCTGGTTTTCAGTGCCTTTTGAAATGTTATACTGTAAACAAATGGAGCACATGCTCAAAAAATGCTGTACAGAAGCAGAAAGTCCTGGGGCAAACCAATCCTTTTGGATTTGTTTTATTAATGCTTGTACCCCTACATGGGCTGGCAAATGATACGCTTTAATAAGAGAATTTAACATGGACATTGGGCAGACCAATCTGCCATCTGGATGTTTCCAAATGAGATCAGAGCATTTAAAACAACCTTGAGCCAGCCATGTTCTCCTTTCTGATTCTGGAACTTCATCTTGTAAAGCTTTTAACACTGTGGTATCAAAACTAACCATTGGTTGCAGAGGCTGCAAAAAATGTCCCTGAACAGTTTGTGAGAGAGCAGCCTGTTTAGCAGCCCAGTCAGCTAAATTATTGCCCTTAGTTTCAAAAGAGTCATTAGATTGATGGGCTGCACATTTAACAACAGCAAGTTCAGATGGTAACAATAAGTCGCTTGTAGCAAGTTATTGATATAAAAATGTTTTTTAACGGGTGCCCCGGAAGAAGTTAAAAACCCTCATTCCTTCCACAATATACCAAAATCATGAACAACACCATGGGCATAACGGGAGTCAGTATATATAGTAACAGACTTGCCCTTAGCTATTTTGCATGCATTTGATAATGCCACTAGTTCCGCAGCCTGCGCGGAAGTTCCTGGGGGTAAACGTGTTGACCTTAAAACTTCAGTCGGAGTACAGACTGACCAAGCTGCTTGGTATTCTCCAGAGTTTGTTCGTAAGCAGGATCCATCAACAAAAAGAACCAAATCAGGATTTTGCAAAGGAGTGTCATACAAGTGTAACCTAGGAGAAAGAACAGAGTTAACTACAAGCACACAATCATGTGGTTTGCCCTCATCCGATGTTGGTATTAAAGAGGCAGGGTTCAGTGGTGGGCAACGTAGGATTTGTAGGGCAGGATTATTTATTAAACTTAGTTCATATTTAGTTTGTTGTTGTTGTTGTTGTGTCTTTCGGCTTTTCCCGGTTAGGGGTCGCCACAGTGGAACTCTGGTCCGCTAATGATTGGCAGTTGAAACACTCTGTACCTGATTACTAGAATTCTAGGGTGGGGCCGACTGTGTTCCCTGCCAGTTTTGTCTATTCTGATTTCCTGCTCCTTGGCGTCCACCCCTCCCTCTCCCTCGCCCTCATCCTCTACCCCACTGACCAAAAGCGCTACACATTTGGATTTGTGCTTTTACTAATTTCTCCTGTAAATCCTTCTTTTCTTTAGCTAAATGGTCAGATAGGTATTGTACCTGCTGGACTAACTCATGTAAGCCCAAACTAGGCCAGTTTAAGCATACTTCCTTTAACTTGTCCCTCACCTGAGGGCGTAACCCATCTACAAAGGCCTCAAAGGTTTCAGTGAGTTGATTTAAGTATTCGTCTATAGGCTCATCCTCTTTCTGTATGACTGATTTAATTTTCGACCAATTGGGGGTAGGTGGCACTATTACAGTGATAGTATCAACTATACATTGCCTAACGCTTCAAATCCATTCTCCCCTTGTATGTTGTGCTTCGGTATTGGGGTAGGAACATTAGCATGATCCCAGATACGTTTCATCAGATCAGCTGGGACAGCGTATTGGAGAACAGCTCTAACCTCTTCTATGGTAGGATTTTGCAAACAGATATGTCCTGCCAATATGCGTTGAAACTTTGCTGGGTTAGTACGAATAGGCGGGAGTGATTTAGTGATCACTTGAAAATCAACTGCTGACCACGCCCTAGGTACCACTACAGTAGCCAGTTGTCCCACATCCCTAGCATGTGCTGGGTTTGGGACTTCTCTCAATGGGAATATTCCTTCTTCATCTGATGGGCTAGTGCCCGATTCAGAATCAGAATCTGGATTAGATTTGTCTGGACCAATGTAGCCATCATTTTCTTCAATCACAATTGGGCAATGCTTGTAATAGTTACCCTTGTGTAAATATACGGCTTTTTATTGTGATATATTTTCGGCTGGCTAGACCTAGGGTCAAAAAGCATTTGTGCTTTTTTTTTCTGCTGTTTTTTTGTCTTAGAATGGGTTAGTCTAGGTGATGGTTTACCTGTACCTGTTTGGTCAAGTTGTTCTATAATCGGTCTGCTAGGCTGACCCCCCCCCCATTGCCTGATCTCCGCTTCCAGAGTCGGGAGCAGTCTGCTCTTCTCCCCGCCAGTCTTTGCCCTCTGTTGTGGAGCTCACTGCTCTGTCTTGAACCTGTGAAGGTTGATATTGCGGTGGAGGAGCCGTAGGGGGTGGGGGGAACCAGGGGTTATCATCCTCAGATGATTCAGTTATTTGTAATTTACTTAATTCCTGTACAGGATATAATCTTAAAGGGTGGTTCTCTTAAGCGTTTATCGTTTGTTACATCTAGATTACTCGCAGTATGCCGTAGTTCCTTTATCTGCTCTTTTATTTTCTTTTGATTGTCCTTAAGACTACTAATGACCGAGTCCTTTTCCCTTTCTTTAGCTTCACACATCCAATCATTAAAAGCTGCCCAGCACAATCCTGGTATTTTTCCTTTCTTTTTTAATTTCTTTTGCAAATTAATCAATATATCTTTATTAAAACTACCATTTTCGGGAAAAGCAAGGTCACTGTCATTTTTAGTAAGGGCGATCCACTGATTTAAAACATGCAACTGTCCCGGGACACATATAACCAGCTGGTGTACCTCTTTCTGGCTCATTTATTTTTCCCGCACTCGCTCCCATTTTCACTCAATAAGCTATATTTGTTTAACACAGGTTTAGCTAAGGCGTTATATAAACATCTTGTCACCCCACTATCATTCCTCCTTTTATATGTATGTCACCAGTATTTTCGTATTAACCCACACTCATACTGCACATTCAATAGAAGAAGAGAAATGTATGCCACTTACCTCAAAACAACTGAATGAGAGAAATCATAGCATTTTCTGCATAAAAAAAATTTCAAATCTTTAAGGCAGGCAGATACAGAGAGATGAAAGAAACACTGCAGAAACAGAAAAGTCTGTTATGGGCCCTTTCATTAGCAGTATTTCGTCCACTTCCTGACTGCTGCAGCTTGTTCTCAATTCAGATTCGAGTAAATGGCACCAATTGTTATGTTACACATTACCTTGAAAATGAAAACAAATACAGTTCTTTCTCTCTTTCAGTGGTATTTATTAACTACAGTACACACGTGTGGGAGCCTCATGGAAAGCACCAGGGAGATTCCCAGAACAAAGTAATAAACAAGCTTATATACTGGTGATATTGCTGACAGTACAAAAATATAAAAATGAACCAATTAGATCATTATACAGGGCAATTCACCAATTAAAGGTATACACGTAAACATGAGGCAGTTCACATCATCATATCTCTAGGCAGAGAAAGAAAATCGGACACACTTCCATATAAGGCGCATTTCCTGCTTTCAAGCAGACTCTTGTTTTTAGTATTTTTCCATTGCTCAGAGTTCATTCAAAGTTCACAGTACACAGTACATTTTAATATGTACATACTGTCACATACTCAATTCCCTCAAACACATGCTTTGGCTGTTCATATTCTACACTGTCTATCAGTGCAAGTATTCACCAGATCACACACGCAGTTAGGGTACTGAACCACAAGTATAGATATGACTCTGTCATAGTTCATGTGGATGTTAATGATATGAGACATACCTCCTTGGACTATATGAAGAGAGACATGATGGAGATTTCAGAATGTATCCCAGACTGGTGTGAGAATTCTACCTTCTCCAAGAATGATACAATATTAACAGAAGATGACTGACTTTCAAAATTTCTTTAGTTACTGGTGCCATTCTAAGGGGGTCCAATATTTGTCAGCTTGGGAGGACATGATCAACAGACTACACCACTTTACCAAAGGTGGTCTGCATCTGTCGCGACTAGTTTTCTGATAGTGTACAAAACATTATGTACCACTATAGTGCCTTTTTTTAGACAATGCTAATCTGATAAACCTTCCAACATAGTAAATTCTGCTCAAGATAAACTAAAGGTGTTACTACTCAGTGCTAGGAGTCTCAACAAGAAGCTCTACTCCTTGAAAGCACTCCTCACCCTGATGAGTGTTGACATCTGTGTAGTTACTGAGACATGATTTAAAGCTGTGGAATGCACCCAGGAAGTGCAAAGCTATAATGTCTTCCACAAATTTAAACCACCTATTGCACAAGAAGGGACAAGAGGAGGAGGTGTATCAGTGTAGATAAAAAGTAATACACCTCAGCATTGGTCAAACAATATGACATGCTTGAGCTACACCATGTGCAACTAACCTTAGGCAAAGTCTCATATACCATACCCTAGACAGGTATAAATCCCCCTCTATGACCGAGGATAATGATACAATGTCCATGGATGAATTGTAGTCACTCACATTTCAGCTCAACAAAATATTTATGGATGATTTCAACTATTTTACATAAAATTAGATACATACACAACCACTAACATGCAGGCTCAAAGATTTTTGGATTTTGTCAGTACAAACATCCTGGAACAGCTAGGTGGCACAATCACATCTACTAGGAGTTGCAAATATCCTGGCTCTGATATTCACAAAAATGAGGGGATGTTGCACCCCTACCCACTCTGTAATGTCTTCACTGGTCAAATCAAATGACAAAGTGGTCACCCTTGAAATAAATATAAAGGATAAACTCCCAGCAACCTCAAAACCTTTAAGAACTTTTCCAAGGCTAACTACCTCTTATTAAGTGATGACATAGCTGAATTACAAACTCTCCAACTCAGACAACACTGTGACCTATGTGAAAGTATTTATAAAAACCCTGTACAAACATTTAAATAACTGCATAGAAATAGCAGTACCAAACTGAATTAAACTTAGGACAAACTCCAAAAACAAGCCCCTTTGGTGGATTGCCAGTATAAATAGGTTGTACATCAAAAAAACAAAAATCCGGTCCAAAAGTAGGAATGGCTATGCCCAAAAGACAAAATACTCTTTCATCAGTCTCAATAAGTAACTCTGGGGGGGGGGCTAATCAAATCCACAAAAGCCAACCTCAATGCATAAAAATGCCTCCAAGGCTAATGATAATCACAAAGCATTTTTCACTTATTTATGCAACCTTAATGGAAACACCAGACAGTGCCAAATCATGGGATATATGTCGAATTTGATGCACAATAAATTTATCTCTAATTTCTTTTCCTCTCACCAATCCATTGCCCCCCCCCCCCCGGAAATCCTTTCTACAATTTCTCCCCCAACTATCACTAAAGGACAGGTCTTTACTGCACTGTCCAGAACTAAAGACACTGCATCAGTAGGTCCTGATAATATCCCAGAATACCTCCTAAATAGGTTGTAACATGTCAAGTCCACTACAATTTCTATTCAACCACAGCCAGAAAGGCTCCATCTCTAGGGAATGGAGGACTGCACAATCACTATTTACACAAAAATGGACAATCAACAGACCCAGGGAACTGTAGACCCATATATTTTATTGTCTTTTATGCAAGGCCATGGAAATAATTATCACAGAGCTAATAAACAAAGATATAAGAAATCCTCAAACACTGGACCCATCCCACTTCAGTTTTGTCAAGGGCAGATCATGCTTACTACGTGAACATCTTCAAGAAGACCACTATAACAATGGACAAGGGCAAAATGGTGCATACTGCCTAACACAACCTAGCAAAGGCATTTGACACAGTACTTGACATTGATATATAGAGAAACTGACAAATTTATGTGTAAATTCCTATGCCACTCAATGGATAGCTAAATGGCTCACTGATAAGACACATGAGGTTAGGGTGGGGGAGTCCGCTTCCACAAAGAGGCCTGTTACTAGTAGTATCCCACAGGGCTCAGTACTGTGACCTCTCCTGTTCAGAATATACTTCTCTGAAGTCAAGGGCAATGTAGAGGGCCTTCAGCTGACCAAATCTGCCGATGACTGTATGTTGGGTGTAAACACTGAATCCCCCACTGATGTAGATATCTTCCAGGAGGGTTTGAAAAAGACAAATGACTGGTGTCAGAACCATGGTCTAAAACTCAATGCAAAAAAATGTATAATTATATCCTTTGGGAAAATGACCACCCCTGTAATTTGCAATATTGATAACACTCCCCTAAGAGTAGATCCATAGGTTAGGGACTTGCAAACTCTGACAGTAGCCAAAACTTTGATCACCATGTGCCCATATCATGAGAAAATCCTTCTGTGTGGCACAACTTATAAATCAGGGCATGGCATCCAGATCAAAGTAGATCATAACCCCACTATACTCAGCCCTTATTAGACAAATAATTGAGTACAGTGCACTCTTCAGCATGTACCAGACCAGGCTTTTGTGACAGCTGGAGCAGCCACAGAGGTTCCTCACTAAAAGAATACAAGATGTAAATAAAATGTGCTATGCAGGCTGGTTCAAAAGCCCTGTCATTGTATTCAGTTTCCTACAGACTGTTGAGGGGTGATCTATACATAAACTACAAGGCATTCAATGATCCAACCCTAATGGTTCTGCTACACATTCACAAAACAAACAGCACTAGAATTACTCAGTCTAAGGCTCTAAACCTTGACTGTGACATAAAAAGGGACATGATGAAGGGAGTGGTATGTGTCTCAGAGATTACCCCTTCTCTAGAACAGACTTTCCATTAATGTGAAGCAGAGTTCTTCCCCAAGTCTATTTAAATGCAGATTGAATCAGTGGAATGGAAAGTGCTAATTCACCCATGGGTTATCACCCATGTCCCTTATAGACATGGGCAGCTTGTAGGTACGATAAGGCATAGGTAGATACTAAAGCCTTTCATGTTTGTGGGTATTGATAATTGGGAAAACTGGGGTATGAATAACTAGTCTTAAAAAGTCTCTGGGGCCAGTTGCCTAGTAAACTCCTACCCCCCATGTAAATGGGGATTGGCAAAATGGTTAAGGTGTTTACCTCACAGATGCAAGGTGCAAATCTGGACTCTCACCAAAGGAAACTGGCTAGGTTTAAAATCACTTACAAAGGCAGCTAGCCAAGTACTTACCTATGAACTCCGCCATATGCAAGTCCCTGTAGAAACAAAAGAAAATTGCTTTTGACGATTTATACTAATGCCACCAATACTCCCCCTAAAATAGAAGCACAATTCAGTTGCCTATCAAAGTCTGTGGTGTACTGAATTGGACAAAGATCTGCCATTAAGAAAAAATGATATCCATTTACAATTACATTAGGGCAGCTGTTGTCTTGTCTAACTTCCAGATGGAGATTATCAGGTTGATGTTATACCATCTTATTATAACAATGCCTGTACTGTTCCCTTGTCCTGGTTATGCCTGTGTGTGAGGAGAATTCTTCAGCCAGGTCATATAAGTCATCATTTTTGTGGAAAAGACCAGCATAGGGCTTAGTAGTCAATCTCTGAATGACATAAAGGGTACTGAGTATTATATTATGCACCTCTACACACCATGAAGGCACTCATCATTTGGGCACGTACAGTAGCATCCATTATCATACAAATATCCCAAAATGTTTACATGTTTCTGAGAAGTAAAATGGCAGAAATCCGTGGGTATGCATCATGCTTTGCTTCATTTGCATGCATGTAGCTCAAGTAGGTATAAAGAGGCATGGTAAGAAAACATACTGCCATATTAATGCTACCTCTTACATATTTGTAAAGGTACTGTACTTTCAACATGTATATGCAGCTCTGGGAAGATAGATGGGGTTGAAGATCAAAGGCAAGAAAAAACAAACTGCTACTAAACCAGCACAGCTCCTGATGCCAAACAGCAGGACTAAATGCCTCCCAAACATACGTATGCTTGTTCTGGAAGTCAAAAGCAAAAGCAACGAGCTGCTACTAAGCCAACATAGTTCCTAATTCCAAGCAGCAGAACTAAACACCTCCAATAAGCACAGTCAGAGAGGTGGAACTCATCAAAGATAAACACAGCCAGATAGCCAAACTCACTGAGGCAGGTCTTTTTAAATTCCAAAGGGATAAGCAAACAAGACGCCAATAAACGAACAACTTCAATTTTATTAAGAACCACGATACTGCTTTTCTTCGGCGCCCTGCACCAACTTCTTCAGACTTTGAAAAATAACAACTCACACTTCAGTGCTGCTACATTTAAAGCCATTGCAAGCAAAGTCTATTACAAAACACACCCTCCAATTACCTTAAAGGAATAAGCACAAGTAGCTTCAATCTGACTAAAATGTTCCTATCCCATAAACACACAATATAAAAAGTTGTATGTGATATAAAATATCCAACTGTAAAACTAATATTGTTCCTTACATAGCACTTAAATAATGCAATTGACAGTTAATAACTATAATATTATAAAAACACACTTACTTTGAACCAAATATGCATAATAATACTGACATATTAAAATAAATAAATAAAAAAACATGCCATCATGTTTCAAATGTTGATAAAAAGACATTCCATCTACCAGACATGGTATAAAATATATATATATATATATATATATATATATATATATATATATATATATATATATATATATATATATATATATCAAGATCACGCAGCTGGTCCTATGTCCAAATCACACCCGATATTATACCCCCCATGCATCATCTTTCCAAACTCCTCAGCTTTAAGACACAGCTGATAGATAACATACTATTGAGGCCGGGGTGATGGTAGGCTTCAAGTCTCAACTGCCACATAAGCTCCTTCATTTCTAATTTCAGGGATTCAGTCCCCCCCCCAATTCACATAGTTCAACTGGTCAATGATCATAAATGTAAAATCATGGCCAGGGTGATTGTAGACATGACTTGCTAGGGCATTCTCCAGTTTAATCTTCTTTGTGGCATATAAATGTTCGTACATGCATTCATTCAATCTCCTGTCTGTCTTGCCCACATAAAAAGCTGGGCATGACGAACAAGAAGCGAGATACACCACGCGTGTTGATGCACAATTGTATTTCCCTTTGATAAGGTACTTGATGTCCCTAACATTGAAATATCTGCCCGACCTCACATATCTACAATGTTTGCACATATTGCACTTATACATGCCAGCTCTTGGAGTTTAAAAAACAACATAGAAATGCTAGATTCAAAATTAAAACAGGACTTGGGGGGATTTAATAAAGCCTACACAGATTTTTTTCCATGTAGGCATCGTGGCACACTGCTTATACGAAAGTAAGCAGGTTTATGATCTAGTAAACAGTGCTGGGCAGCACACACAAACGTGTCATTGCAGTAGTATCCATGACATGCAAATCACCTCAAAAGCAGGTGACCTGCATGCAAATGAGGGAGGTAGAGGGATCCAGCAACCAGATAGGCAGTCCTGCACACCCCATGTTGGTGTCCATAGTCTACATGGAAAAATTCTGTAAAAGTGTAGTTAGATGAATAGAAATAGCATAGCAGACACAGATGCTTCTATATTACAACATCAAAATAAAACAAGTTTGAATGTTGTAATATTGCACCTAAAGTCCGAAAGTGGAAAAGAGCAAAGCCATAGCACATCGACTTTTTTCTCAGGGAAAAAAATCAGTGGGCCATTTTTGGGGCGTCGCTATTTCCTCCACTGTGATGTGATCTCAGAGTTTGTATATTTAAGTAGGGGGGTAGGGGGTGAAGCCCTCCTATTCAATTTAAGGTTATTTTTATTTTTTTTGTCATGGAACAGCAATTTTTTTCCCTGGGAAAAAAATCACTGTTCTGTGCTTTCGGTTTTGTTGGGTTTCGGACAGTAGGGTTTGATATCACAACGATCAAACTTTTGTAAGATCGATGTTGTGATATAGACCTGACACAGATATGTACAAAATTATCCACCATGTGTCTAAAACCATAAGAGAAATAATTTAAAATATATCTTTTTTAATGATGTGGGTATGTTTGCGTGGTGTACCATAGTGTGCAAACATGCTTTTATGAAAATAAATAAATAAAAGAGTTTGAAAAACAAATTTATTAGCATGTGACAATAATGTATTATAGGACCCTGCATGGAGTGTCTACAATGGTGGAATAGTACTGTTGCTAATGAGGCAGGGCCTGGAACCATGTAGTTTTCAGGTTGTGTGCATAGATCCCTATGCAAACGAAGTGGGTTATTGAATAGCACAAATGGATATCCATGTCTAAAGAACCCATCTGTCCAGGCATAGAACTATGTTGGTGCCCAGAGATGAGATAGCTGACATCAAGGGGAAGGGGGGTGTCTGAAGACATGTAAGCTCATTGGAACTCTGTGGCGCCTGTTTGCATGGTGCTCTGCTGAGCAGGGGGGTGTGTACAGTTTCTGCTAAGCTTTGTTGACCTTCGGGGCATGTGTTTCTGTGTGTTTAATCTGTTTACTTTTGCTTGCACTGCATGCCACTGTGCTGAGTCTGACCTTTCATGGGGTGTGTGCAGTGACTGCTGAGCATTATTTACATGATGAGCATGTTTGCTTGGCATGCCACAGTGCTGAGTGAGGAAGGCTGTCCAAAAAAAATAATAAAATTGGCTGAGAAAGCAAATAGTATGTTAATTACTGATGACTCTTGTTTCACTTAAAACTAGGGCCATTAACAGTCTGTAATGATGCACATGGCATCATAGGTAGCCAATCACACAGGCTGCACCTACAGCAGAGCACTATAAAGGTTGGATACAGCCTACAATCTGATTTCACCCTTTACTCTGCACCAGTGGAGTACAGACTTGGGATTTTAACTGAAGGAATGCTAGGGGCTGCTGCAGGTATGCTACATATGTATGGGCTAGATGCTGACAATAGGCCTAGACTGAGAAGGAGAAGAGTGTTCATGCCCAGGGTAACCTTCCAGGAGCTACGTGAGCTAGAGAGTGTAGAGTGCTTAAGAGTGGACATGGACATACTACAATAATTTATTGAGCTCTGCCAGCCTCAGCTCAGTCCCTGAGCAAACAAAGGAGAACCCATCCCGGTGGAAACAAAGACATGTGTAGCTCTTAGGGTACTAGCTGCAGATACTTTCCAAAGACCAACTGGGGACATGATGGGGATCTCACAGGCATCAGCATCCAAGGTACTCCACCAGTTCCTGGATGCTATGCTACCACATGCCAGTGAACACATTTATTTTTCCCACACCCCTGAGGAGAGGACCAGCAGTATGTAACACTTCTACTGTGTAGCACATTATCCTGAGATACTGGGTGCCATAGATACACTCATGTACATATCAAGGCAGCAGCTGCTGAGGAGGGTAGAATCTACATCAACCACAAGGGGTATCACTCCATCAACTGCCAGGTTGTGCGCAATGCCCAGGACATTATCATGAATATGTATGCTAGCAGCCCTGGCAGTTATCACAACTCTCATATCTGGTATGAATCACAGCTGCACCAGATGTTTGCTAGGGGGACATTTCACATGACCATTTACTGGGGGATGCTGGCTATGCACTGGAACCCTGGATGATGACATCCATCAGAAATGCACCCACATCAGTGGAAGAATGCCATAATGAGGCACAAGCACAAACTAGGAACATCACAGAGCATGTGTTTGGCCTGCTGAAGTCATGGTTCCCTTGCATTGATATAGCTCTTGGAGCCCTGCACTACTGTCCAACTATATGTGCACAGATGTTCACAGTATGTGCCATGCTACACAATATGATCCAACGGAAACAGCTGCAGCAGGATCAGCAAAGGGAAGGGACATATAGCCCCACAGTAGTGCCTAGGTCCTCACAGCCACACCCATAGGTGGACTCTGAAAAGGAAACCCCTGAGGATGTCCCTGTATGCAGACATAGGTGTGTCGAGTATGCCCTGGCCTTGGCCAAGAAACAATGCATAGCCCATGCACTGACAACCTAGGGCTCTAGGGACTGATACCTTACTCAGACTCACATACATAGCAAAAATGATGCCAGGCAACCCACACAAACTGCACCTAACCATGTATTGGCTGTGTACTGAGTGCATCAGACAGAGTCAGCACTAAACTACAGTCCTGTCAACTCCTGCATTCACAAGGTAAGTCAGTCACCTGCACACCACTTGTAAGGAGTAGTATAATATGGTATTGTAAGTACAGACCTGCTGCATGTATGCAAGGGAATATAGTGAGCTACTATGAGAGATGTAACATCCACATGGGACTACAGATACCCAGTCCAATAGTATGTGTTCCATAATATTCACTAGGCCTCATGGTTGGAATATTCACTACAGCAGTCAAGGGAGATGTTAAACAATGGGGTCACATGATATTTGCACTACTGTCTATGCCAGCAGATCATGTGCTGTTCTTTCCCCACCTGCAACACATCAGTGTTCCCATAGAACTGCTGTAACAGTAAATCTGCAATGATATATCAGCAGACTAGCCAACTCTTATGGCTGTAACATAGAACCTGACAACACGTTGCATGCCTCAAATAATGCAGGTGTGACAATGTATGTCTGTATGCTACTGATTGTGTGAGGGATGACATCTATTTGTCTGCTGCCTGGTGTGGCTCACTGGGCTAGAGACATTAGCAGGGATGATGATGTTGATGGTTTGACTCCGTCAGCATCCATACCTTTTGCATGTGAGGTACTCGTATGGTGGTATTCCCACAGACTGTTATACCCTCAATCTGTTACTGCAAGAAAGCTGGACAAAGTCATAGAGAATGGGGGGGGGGACAAAGGGCCAAACCTACAGACAGACATTACACATACTCTGATAAACCTAGAAGGTGACTAATAGAATAGCAGGTTGCAACAGAACAGAATAGCTGCAGGATGTAAAGCCATCATATAATTGTGTCAGTAGTTAGCAGAATTAAGTGACTGCATTATACAATATTATACCAGAACACCACAAATGTATGAAGAACAGACCAGACATATAGGATGAAACGCTGGACATTCTGCTAAAACATGTACAGTGAGAGGTATGCAGACTGCCACCCTGTGTTTGGTGTTACATTATGTATCCCAGTCACATATTAAGTACAGCACACAGGCGGGGAAAGCTTAGGACAATTTCAGGGAAGTGATGTACTGCAGAAACAGGTGCAGCAGCCAATGTCTGCAGGCCACACAATCCCAGACTGGAGTACAGGTAGCTCTGGCCTGGAGTCACCTTGTAAGTACTGACAGTCCCACTGGGTATGCTCCTACACTTAGCTAGCATGAGCACAAGTATGCTGCCTTAGCTAACTTGAGCACAAGTCTGTTGTCTGTTCCTCACAAAGATCTGCTATGTGGAAATAAATTTGTACATACAGACACCTACCTAAACATATCTGTTTGTCCCTATCCCTCTCACACATGATTAGTGTATCTATCAGTATGTATCACACACACACACACACACACACACACACACACACACACACACACACACACACACACACACACACACACACACACATATATATATATATATATATATATATATATATATATATATATATATATATATGATACTGAGGATCTATATTACGTCAACAGGGTTGCTCATCATTCCCGTATTTTCCACATGTACACCAAAATACCTAAATGTTGAACAGCCACAAAAGCAATTTTTTCCTCAGTGAATTTGCCATTTCCTCCACTAGTGCGATCTCAGGGTCTACTTCACAATGTAGAAAGCCAACAATATCGAAGCTGATATTGTCGGCACCACAACATCAAAAGCACAGAACATCATGCAGGTAATTGGAAATCTCTGTAGGGGGAGATTTCCATTTACCTCAATGTAGTGTGGTCTCGGAGATGGAATATTTAAGTAGGGGGGGTGTAGGGGGTGCAGCCCTCCACTTCATTGTGACTAACGGTTTCAGATGTTATACCCTTCAGAACACAGTTATACTACTGTAATATTTTTTTATTCTATTCACTTTCTTACTTTGTATGGGCAATATTTAAACAGTGTTGCTAGGTTTGGGCCTTTTCCCCACATTAAGTATGGCTCTGTCCTTATTTCTTGCTGTAAGAGGTTGACAGGTATGTTAGGTATAGCTCTCAACAAACAGGGACAAATGTCAACAGAATCAGGGACTTAGCCAGAGTACATCAGGGACATTCAGGGACACTGTTAAAATTTAAGAAGTATTTATGTGAGACATTGACAGAATGAGAGGAGGTGTCTTACAGTACATAGTTTGATATTATAAGAGTGTACACCCTTATGTATTGTCACTATGTTGTATGTGTAATCCACTAGCTTGCCTACAATAGCCAGCCACTATAGAAGGGATTAACAAGGACAGAGCTGAGATGTGAGTGAAAATAAGGGACAGATGACAGCCATGCCTGTAGGTGTAGGACAGCAGAGTATCAATGACACGTCATCACCATAGATCTAAGACAGGCTTACTGCTGTAATCCCTATCAATGACACGTCATCACCACAGATCTAAGACAGGCTTACTGCTGTAATCCTTATCAATGACACGTCATCACCACAGATCTAAGACAGGCTTACTGCTGTAATCTCTATCAATGACACGTCATCACCACAGATCTAAGACAAGCTTACTGCTGTAATCCCTATCAATGACACGTCATCACCACAGATCTAAGACAGGCTTACTGCTGTAATCCCTATCAATGACACGTCATCACCACAGATCTAAGACAGGCTTACTGCTGTAATCCCTATCAATGACACGTCATCAACACAGATCTAAGACAGGCTTACTGCTGTAATCCCTATCAATGACACATCATCGCCATAGATCTAAGACAGGCTTACTGCTGTAATCCCTATCAATGACACGTCATCACCATAGATCTAAGACAGGTTTACTGCTGTAATCCCTATCAATGACATGACATTACCATAGATCTAAGACAGGCTTACTGCTGTAGTCCCAATCAATGACATGTCATCACCATAGCTCTAAGACAGGCTTACTGCTGTAATCCCTATCAATGACATGTCATCACCATAGCTCTAAGACAGGCTTACTGCTCTAATCCCTATCAATGACATGACATTACCATAGATCTAAGACAAGCTTATTGCTGTAATCCCTATCAATGACATGACATCGCCATAGATCTAAGACAGGCTTACTGCTGTAATCCCTATCAATGACATGTCATTGCCATAGATCTAAGACAGTCTTACTGCTGTAATCCCTATCAATGACATGACATTACCATAGATATAAGACAGGCTTACTGTTGTAATCAATATTCTCCACACCTCCATCCTCCCTTCTGCATCCTGTTATATTGTTATATGGTGACATCTATTATATACCTGGTGGAGTGCAGTACTCCTTTGCTGAACTTTGTTACCAGTAATCTTTTGAAAATACACTCTCTGTATGAGGTAAGTCTCATACAGACCTGTTCCTTATAACCAGCTGCTTGCCTTTTTAAGGTACTGCTCATTAGCAGGCAATTGCCTCTGCACTAATCTGTAGATCAGATTTGCTAATTGTAGCCAAAACAGCCGAATTTCACTATCATTAGCCAATGACATGCCACAACAATGCAATATATAAGGTCTTCATGTAGATCTGGGCCCCTTTCTTAGTTGTTAAGATGGACATTAGTGAGGTGTGGAGACTACAGCATCACAGAGGGTAGGTACCATAACTGTCAACTGTAGAGGTTTATGCAGTATGTCCTCAATGTGGCCTCATATTTGTGGTCATTGTCCCATGACATTGTGGTCATCTGGCAGTTCACTGGCCCACATTGTGGGTTGAGGTCAGTAATGAAAGACATAACATTTGAGTGTCATACTTCATAGTCATCAGATTATGCCTGCTACTGCAATAGCTGTTATTGTCTCAACTTACTATCTTTGTAGGAACAAACTGCTAAACATATCCTTATCTCTGAGACATTGCCCCCCTCATTAAGTATGGCTATATCCAGATTCCTTGTTCTAGGGGTTGGGAAGTATGGTAGGTCTGTAGCAGCTCCCTATACATACATAGAACACATGGGGGAGTGTTAACACTTTAGAGTACAACAAACTGCATGTGTAACTGTGGCAGATGTGTTAGCCCTGTCGTTATAGAAGCCAGGGTAAGGGTACCTTTTACAGTCCAGTTGGGGCATGTGATTAAGCTACATCTGGTTTGCAACAGTACAAATAACAGAGTAGTAGGTGACATATAGTTAGGCTATATGGATATGTGCAATGTGTCTCTACCTACAGGCTTTTGACTTGCAAAACTGGATAGCAGTTCATTAATTAGGAGTAAGCTGTGTAGACAAAGACTGCATGACTCAGGCATTACTTGCTCTCTTCACAATAATGTACTTTAACTGCAACACAAAATTGGATTTGAACCCAGGACTGTGTGTGGCAAAATGTACTACATGCAAGACATTTAAAAAAATGAGCTACTGAGTCACTACTGTAGCAGGTGTATTTGCAAGGTAAATGTGCATACATACAGGCTGTGACACACATTGTCTACATCCATCAGTATGTGCACAGCTGTCTATGGCTGTAGTTCTGCACCAGGGTCCCAGTTGAACATGTACTTTCCAACTGATGCCTTAGCAGATGTGTTTCAACATGTTGCTGATAAAGAGGTACATTTAGCTGCTATCACAGGCCTCACATCCATCCATTATTATGTCTGTGGCTGTATAATGGTGTATTACTGCACTACAGTCCTAGGTAAACTCCTGTTTTTTCCATTTGTACGGGGCAGCACAGCATGCAGCTCCGCTGAGACACTCCCAATGATTGTAAATGGCAATCACTATGTTTTCCTGAAAACACCTGTTTCAATTTAGATCTGTGTGGTGTAGTGGGTTAATGTAGTGTGCTGTATCTGTGAGGGGCTTGGGTTCAAAGCATGACAGTGGTGTTTATTTTTGTACATGTGTCTGACAATGTAATAAACACATTTAATCATTAAAACTCCATTTAAGCTCAAATAAGTGAAGTTGCATGCTGTGCTGCTCTGCACAAATGCACTCTAAAAAATATAAAGAAAAAGGTGAAGATAGGAAAGTGGCGAAATGGGGGCAAGCATGGGGAAAAACATAATGAAAGGCAGGTAGGGATGTGCACGAAGGTTGTAGGAAAGAACCATAGCTATCCATTTCTTGTACAGCAACATCTGTGCACTTTGACAGAATTTGTAGATAAATTTGGACTCTCAAAGCCCAGAGAGAGAGAGGTGAGGACAACATAACTACATTGTAAAGCCAATTGGACCAAATTACTTGTGTCCAGTGGACACGTGCGAAATGGAGAGCTATGTATGGAGTGATATTTTTGTTCTGACAGGTGCCCATTTATTTATTTTTTTATTAAGGTGAGAGTGGAATGTTGGAGAAGGGATATAGATACATATGGGGAGGTGAGTTGGGTAGGAGAGGATGCATTTGCAGACAGACAAGACAGCAGACAGAGGCATTGTGTGACACGAGGGGGATGAAAATCTTGGATGGGGAGGGAGTTGTCGAGTCCAAGTCACACATGCTTCCAGACAGCAGCAGCATGACTCACATCCCCACCCATGGTACTGTTTACACTATTCCTTCACTGCCACAAGGGTGGCTGTGCTGGAGGCTGGGTGCCAAGGCAAGGCTGGCCCACCAGGTCAGCCAGCATGCCCTCAATCCAGCACAGGCAGCATTCATAGCTCCAAAAAACAATCCTGTGCGTCATGACCAGCAGGTTATTCTGGGTGACAATGGCCCCTCCTCCACCGTTGCTAGGGGTGGCCAGGCCACGTCCCCTGAGGTGGTCCCACTCGATGCCACAGATGGTACAGGGGCAGCAGAGGTGGTATCACCAGTCTGAGTCCCAGACATGCTAATACCTTGTGCCATGGCCAGTTGAGGAAAGATAGGCACCAGTCTGGGTCCCAGACATGCTAGTACCTGGTGCCATGGCCGGTTGAGGAAAGATAGGCAAATCAGCTGGAATCGGCCTACCCTGATGTGCTGTGATACTGGAGGTAGAGAAATAATTATAGGTTAGTTGTGAACAAATCATTGTTAGTAATAACAGCATGCCAGAACATTGGAAATATCCCAATTACATATCACTGCATATTATGTGTAACACACCATTAAATAACATAACAGTCAGTATATTAGCAGCATTCCAGTAACAGTTACAGCATAAGTCAACAAAATAGGTAATTCAACAAGATATGTTAGTATGCAACCATTATAATACATAAACTAATGAACAAAATTGCAAACTGGCACAAGAAATAATTTAAGCACTTTCGTTCTTTTATTTCCCAGAACTTCATCAGAAACTCTAAACAAAACATGCTACTCCCTTTTAAAATACATAACTTAATTAATTCATTTACAAACCAACCAATGACATTCAGACATCAATCAAATTCAAAAATGAAGTACATAAATATTAACTAGTCACCTGTCCTTTTTTACAAAAAAAATATTATAAAACTTAAAATGTTTTTGTATAAAAATACATAAGTGTTTAAACAAGTCACTTAAATCAAATCTTTTTTAAATTTTAGGAATCACTTTATGGATATTTTTTCATTAATACCAGGTGAAATGTCCGGTCTTAGAAAGATCTGCCATTTGAGTTTTAAATATTCTAAATATGAATTAGAAGTATCCATGAATCTTTCCATATTAACCTTTCCAATACCATGACTTGAAAGTTTTTAAATTCCACACATGCCTGGGAGTGCCTAGCTAATGCATTACTGTTATCCTTCTTTATTGCTAGAATGTGTTCCCTAATGCTGTCCGTTAATCTGCATGTAGTTTTTCCTATATAAAAAAGACTTACACATTGAGCATACTGCAACATAAACCAGTCCCTCAATCTGGCATGTAAACCTTTCTTTAGCAGTGTAAAGGTTATTATTATGCTCAAAGTGAAAAATGCTCATACTCAAAATGTGCCTACATTGTGAACACCCATTACATGGGAAAGTTCCTACTTTCTAGTCTACACCTGACTGCATTCTTACAGCTGATGAAGTTTCCAGAAATTGATTAAAATTTCTGTTTTTTTATGAATGAACTTAGGTTTATCACCTATAACCATATCAAGCTCCTGATTTCCTATTAGAATTTTCCAGTTATCACTGATAATTTGTCTTAATTTAGTTCCTTCTACACTTAAAGAAACAGGAAGTGAAAAATAAAATCTTTATTGTCTACGATCTTTTTAACAAAAAATTCTCATGTCTTTGTTTTTTTTTTTTTACATTACTAACAATGACATATAATTTTTCAGAAGGGTATCCTCTTTCTTGAAATAACTTAATAACTTTATTAATTTCCTCTAAAAAAATCCCGTCATCACTTATCAGATGACATAGTCTAATAATTTTATGAATGAACTTAGGTTTATCACCTATAACCCTAGCAAGCTCCTGATTTCCTATTAGAATTTTCCAATTATCACTGATAATTTGTCTTAATTTAGTTCCTTCTACACTTAAAGAAACAGGAAATGAAAAATAAAATCTTTATTGTCTACAATCTTTTTAACAAAAAATTCTCATGTCTTTGGTTTTTTTTACATTACTAGCAATGACATATAATTTTTCAGAAGGGTATCCTCTTTCTTGAAATAACTTAATAACTTTATTAATTTCCTCTAAAAAAATCCTGTCATCGCTTATCAGATGACATAGTCTAATAATTTGCCCTCAAAAACATTAAGAAGGATGAAAACTGTTGTAATGTAGATACTTGTTAGTAAATGTACTCTTCCTAAAGATGTTACTAGAAAACTTTTTCCTTTAATATTTAAACTAATTTCTACATCTAAAAAATGAACTGACATTCCCATATCTCTCAGTACAAAGTTAAGCCATCTCACACTATTAACTTGCTGCAAGAATTCATGTAGTGTTACTATATCACTTGTCCAAATGAAAAATAAATCATCTACATATGTTCTGTAGAAGCATAAATAGTTGAAAAGTGGAATCTTAATCAGAAACTCTTGTTCCTACCAACATAAGACTAGATTTGCAAACAATGGGGCTACTTGAGCCTGCATAGCTACCCTACTTTTTTGTTGAAATATACTGCCATTAAACAAAAAAAAGAATTATTTTTCAACACTATGTCCAACAAATGATGGATATGTCATGTCCAAACTCTCTACAATGTTTGCTCAAATATAACCTAACAAATTCTATACCTTCCTCTTGGTCTATAGAGGTGTATAAAAAGTTAACATCTATAGTACACAGCATGGTTTCATTGCCAGTAAAAACATATTTTTTAAGTTCATCCAAAAGCATCCATGAATCTTTTAAATAATAGTTACTGGTATGAACTATAGGATATAAAACTTTATCCAAATATGCAGAAATTTTAAATGCTTTATTGAAAGCTGCAGACACAATATGTCTGAAAGGAGGTTGCTCTAAATTTTTATGTAATTTGGGAATTCCATATAAATTGCCAAATTGTGGCTCTTCAACCATAAGGAACTCAAACAGATCTATTGTAATATATCCTTGGAGTAACAAGTCAAACAGACATAAATCAATCCTTGTAACATTTTCTGACAAATCTATTTGAAACTTTTTTGTAACTAGTTTCAGCAGATAACTTTTCAATAGCTGTATTACATTTGTCAGTTTCTATTATGACGATACCTTGCCCTTTATCTACTTTCATATATCTAATGTCTGTGCAATGTCCCAGTTTCTTAAGTGCTTCAATTTCCTGTTTACTTAAATTACAATACTTCTTGTTAAGCTTTTTATGTGTAGAGTTGAAAAAGGCTTATAAAGATCTGCTTCACAGGTGGAAGCAAAAATGTTAAGTGTGTTGACTAAAATAGGATTATATGTACTAATATTTTGAATACATCATTCATCTTAACTTCATTTAAAATATATTTCAAGTTAAGCTTCCTTATAAATAATTTAAAATCAGTAAAAGTGTTAACAAGAGGGGCTCTATTGGCTGGCAAAAAAGACAAACCTTTAGCTAACGAACTTAATTCAGCATGAGAGAAAGTCTTTTTACTTAAATTAAAAATGTGACAGTCTTTTTCTAATGCCCTTTGTTTCTGCTTTTTTTCTTGGTAACCACAGTCAATGCTTCCTGGTTTGGTGGCAGACTGCAAGTTTCTACCCCTAGTGAGAAAAAAGGATAAGGGGATGAAGACAGTTCCCTGGACTCACTTTATCTTTAACTATTACTCTGTTTGGAAATGTATATACTCTGAGCCCTAATGGCACAATTTTAAGCTCTATACATTTGCTCAAATAATAATTTTACAGCGTCAGGCTTTTGAACTTTAAAATTTTCTTTTCCAAGTCAAAAAATTACTTTTAAAGTCAAACAAGCCATTATTTGCATTTACAAACCTTCCAGGCTACCAGGATAAAGTTACTTCAGCAAAAGGATTAAAATCTCCCTCTTGCAGGAACCCAGAGACTTTCTGCCAAGAAGAATCTGTTTTGGCCACAATTTCATTTCCTTCATCCAGTGATGAAAGAGAAACATTGGAACTTTTACCACATTTATGGAAGGCTCTGAAACCCCACTTTGAGTTGTCTAAGATTGATTGTGCTTGGTCAATGACATCAGCCAGGTTTTTGGTGAGATTTACTACTCCTTCTGGCATGGAATATACGGTGAGATCACAAGTTTCATCCAATTCCATAGTAAATATTAATACAGTCTTGGAAATAGAGGTACCACTTAAAATGAAGCTAACCACTTCTACTGAAGGTATCATGTTTGTCAGAAAAAACAAATGCTCATAAACTGAAGAGAGCACATGAAAAGCCTTATTAAAGTATGTGCTTTCACACTAAAATGAACAGAACCACTTTGGAAACTGAAAAATAAAGAACACAATGGCAAATGGGCACAAGAAATAATTTAAGTGCTTTTGTTCACTTATATCCTAGAACTTCTTCAGAAACTCTAAAAAAATGCTACTCCCTATTATAATAAATAACTTAATTAATTTACAAACCAACCAATGACATTCAGACATCAATCAAACATGAAAATGAAGTATATAAATATAAACTAGTCACCTATCCTTTTTTACAAAAAAACTATTATGCAATTTTAAAAAAACATTTAGCAAAGTTATATTACATAACAATTAATAATAAGCATTATAATACATAACAATAATAAAACACATGTTCCATATGCCAATACTAAACCATAACCAATGAATAACAATAAGAAATAAATGAAGATAACGGGTAGGGAGAGAGAGAAAACAGTCCATTAGTAACATTTCCGGTTATTTCTTTGACAACACTGCTACTATCTACTCTACGGGTATGTATTTTGTTTATGTGTACAGTGACAACAGGTCTTCTATAGCTGATGTAACATGCACACACCTCTCAAGCTATTTGCATGGGACACTATGGGCCAAGCAGTAATAACTGCAGTATGCAACTACACAGAACACTTCCACATTAGGTGGACATATATAACTAGCAAGGTGTTACTTTGAAATCTAGGTAATCATCTTCATGTTATTCCTGTGATAGACGGATTATGTACTATTAATTACATAATGTGAAACTGTGACACTTGAGAGACATGTATGTGTACAGGACAGACACTAAACAGCTATCATGCCTTGGTTGGCAGGCATGGGAATAGAACCCAATAGCAGTGACTGCAGGGAACACCTGCATGGAATGCATTAATTGACTGCAGCAATTTTAACAGACACTGCAGGCATACAGCCATACCAGGATTACACATTTTATTTCTGACTGAACACTGCTCATTTTTGTTGACGATTTTAACAGTCTGTGATAGATAAACACACAAATATCTACTCATAATATGGGCTACCGCAACCATTTACCTGCAGTTCCTGTGGAGAGAGAAACTGTGAGCATTATGTGACTGCTACTGTAATATCTACTGCTACATTCCACTGGATTCAAACCCTGGACTGTGTGTGGCAGAAATGTACTGCATACTGAGCATTTAATAAACTGAGCTACTGAGTCATTGCTGATTACTGACTGACTGATATTTACCTAGAGCTCACCTGGAACCAAATATGACCTGATAGTACTACTACAGTGTTATTATAGAATGCAATGACAGTAGAATGCACATGCATGAAATACAAGCATAAGGCAGATAGTTGTTAAGTTATATTTCAGTATCATATCTGTGAAGTCAGCAAACAATATCAGCTCATTGAGTGAGCAATCTCATCCAAATACCTTTATTACCTGATAGATGACAGAGCATTATGTCAAAGCTTTGAACAGTACTTATATGAGATAACCAATACAATTGGCAGCCATTAGATTTGCATTCTACAGCTATTACAGTGTTTTACCTAACTGCAGTTCCTTACCCTAAAGCCTCAATGCATACAGCTTTACTGCAATGCTTATGACAGCACAATCCTGATGTACAGCATTTTCCTTTGTGTTATTGGTATTGTTTAATGTTACAATTGCACTGTTTTCACTTTATAAGCTCAAAATTCTGAAATCTCTAATTTCAGAATCTCGAACCCATAAGGTGGAAAATCCAAAAACCCAAAACAACAAAACTGCGAAAGCCTAAATTCCAAAACCACAAAACCACAAAATTCAAACTCCCAACACTTTCAAACACCAATGCAACACACACGCACACAACTAAACAAGCACACACACCTACACTTATAATATGCAGAGGTCAAGCTCCCCTGCACCCCCCATGCGGGGGGCCACACCCCCTACTTAAATATTCTAACTCCAAGGTCACACTACACACACACACACACACACACACACACACACACACACACACACACACACACACACAAAACACCACCACACAAACTACATTCCTCTCACACACACACACATCACAGTAACAACACACACTAGCACACACTACAGCCCCTACCCAACACTCTTAAACATAAACACTTACCTGAATCCATGAACACAGCGCAATACCAGAACCGCTAATTCAAAATCTCTGGCATTCGAGATTTTGAATTTCTCACTTCTGGGGTTGCGGTCTTCCAATCCTTCCACTTTATGAGCTCAAGATTCTAAAATTTGACATTTCAGTATTTTGAGCTTATAAAGTGCTCCCATTGCACTACAGTTGGCATTATTTATTTATTGCAATATGGCTCTAATTCCACATTTATTGCACTTCAAACTTTCCTGTATATACGTTAATGAAGTTATTAGTATTATTTAATGTTTTTTATTGCAGTACACTTAGCATTATTCATTTATTGCAATACAGTTCTAATTCCACATTTATTGCACTACAAACTTTACTGTATCTACTTTAATGCAGTTATTGGTATTGTTTAATGTTTTTATTGCAATACCATTAACATTACTCATTTATTGCACTACAGATCTAAGTCCACATTTATTGCACTACAAACTTTACTGGATATACTTTATTGCAGTTGATGCTTTGCTCTTTCTTGCTTATTTCACTACAGTTAGCGTAATACATCCATACTCACCACACTTATGGCACAACCTGGACAAGCGCCCAGCATGCGATGTGATGCTGTGAGCCCTGTCAGCTGCAGCTATTGGGAAAGAAGCACACCATTATGCATACCAGTTTTGCAGACATTCAGAGTACATATTGGCAAAACAGAGGAAAAAGTGCTTACATACTTGTGGGGCATTTCCTGTCCTCGCGTCTTGGACCCAGTTGTCCAGGAGTCCCCCCTTCTATTTTTCAGGTCATCATGGTAGTAATAACACTGCTCACCTGTGTGGGGGATACCAGTGATACTGGTGAGATCTTTGGTCAACTGGTCCTAGGCCTCTGCTTTATACTCTGAGCTCTGGAACCCACCCTGCAGCAGCCTGTCATCTTGGTTTTGCACAAGGAGCCCAACCATGACCCTGGACTTCAGAATGCACCAGTGCTGCACCCAAATGTGTGCACCTTCACCACCGCCAGCTATTGTATACTGTCAGTGACAGAACTCCAATGGATTATTTTGTATTCCTACCTATTGGGCTTAATATAGACTGTTTTCCCACCCTTACACATTATTGGGCAACATTCAAAAAAAGCTCAGTGTTGCTTAGCACCATGTAAACCAGTGCAGCTGAACTGAGATTTGTGAAAACTGTCAGAACAGTAATTTTAGTGGAGCTTAGCAGCTTGCAAACCAGCCAAGCAGAGCTGAGCAGCACATAAACACTGGCAGATGTTACCATGATTAGGCAGTGCTTAGCTAGTCTAAGTATAGTTGAGCAGAGGAAAATCCAGTAAGTCAGCTAAAAAAGAGAGCTGGACTTCAAACTCTTAAAATTTTGTTTGTTTTAATAAACCACAAACTTCTTCAGAATAACTGCATGAATGAAAAACCACCCTTATATACTAACCACATGTCAATATCTACCAATAGCAGCCCTTTAACAATCAAAAGATCAAAACTTTGTAAAAAATATATAACTACAAAAAATAAGTTAAAAAATAATCAGATAAATGTTAAATCACTCTCATAAATATATTTAAACATGAAAATACAGTCATAACTGTAAGAAAAAAATCTATTAAGGTCTCTGTAATTGCAAAAAACACTTAATATTAATAGTTTCATAAATGAAACTTAATATCAAGTGTTTTTTGCAATTACTTGCTTTTTTCTAAAAAAAAATAAAATAAAAAAAAAGCAAAGGAAAAAATAAAATAAAAGAATGGACATTGAAGGCAGTCTCATACTCATCCGCAGCCAGGGTTAGCATTACACCTCTCCCTACACTGATTCAATAACCATGTTCCTCGCCTCTCCCTCGGCAATGCACCATCATTAGTATGCATGGCGCACTGCTGAGGCGAAACTTTGACCATGAGCACAGATACATTCCATGTAAGCCCTACATGGTGCCTCCACAGATTTTATTAAATCCTGGGGTTTATTTTTTCATAAATCCAAAGAAGCAAGAACAGCATGTAGGTAAACCAGGCAGGATACAAAATGCAAAACAGTAGTAAAAAAAATCCAAAGCCTGGAAATGTTGAAGTAAAATGCAACATTTATTCCAAACAGGACTACTGTTTATTTTTTCATACTCAGAGGCATTCAGAATTATATCCAGTTTTTGTCAAACTTTTTGAGTTTTTTTTTTTTAACAGTTGTCTTTTGCTGGTGTCAGTCACTGCCCTCTCTATTAGTTAATACATTCTTGTTTCTTTGATGTTTTATCCACCTACCATTAATCAGTTGTGTTCTACTGCTTTTGTAGACTGCTATAACTGGCAGTTTGTCTGCACAGTGCCAGCACAAAGCCTCATACATTATAACATGCAGTGGAGAAGCAAATGGAGAACAGCATCTCACAATGTTCTTCTCTAGAAAGGGGGAATATAACATTTAATTAGTGAACAGGGCTCTTATGACCATGCAGTAATCACTTTTAGACATACTATATTATAGTAGAAAGGCACCATCTTTTGAATTAGCTTTTCTGCCTTGCTTCATAGGCATCCCCAATAGTGTGCTCACATTCCCCTCAGCAAAAGTTTCATCCTGTGTCTTGGCCATCCTCCAATCAACCCAAGGTTGTCTCATTGCCCTGCACTGTGAGACACTGTGAGGGTGGAACATTAATTTGCTTTCAGTTACACAAGTTCCCCTCAGCAAAAGTTTCATGCTGTGTCTTGGCCAACCGCCAATTCAACCCAAGGCTGTCTTGTTGTCCTGCACTGTGAAACCCTACGTCGGTGAAACAATAAAGAGCTTTCAGCTACACTAGCTCCCCTCAGCAAAAGTTTCATCCTGTGTCTTGGCCAACTTCCAATCAACCCAAGGCTGTCTTGTTGCCCTGCACTGTGAGATCCTGCGTCGGTGGAACACTAAAGTGCTTTCAGCTACACTACTATATGTTAGAGTTATATTTAACCTGTCCTCTAAACTGAAGACTCTTTCCCCTTTCACTGTACATGTGCACACTACTGCCCCCCCCTTTCTCTTCCAGTTGTACTCCTAGGTCAATTACTTAAAACTACTTTCTCTTGGAAAAAGTTTACCTATGTGCCTGCAGCCCATACTTCAATTGTTTTTCCCTGTAGAAGTGGTGGTCCTTTTCCCCACACAGGACTAGATTAGTAGCATACGATTTGTAGTTATTAGAAAGATGCTGTACTACACTGACCTGGAACTGACTTAGTTTGGTTTTCCTGTTTTCTTTTTAGCAGCTGACCTACTCCAGTTTTTCTCACTCACTTACTTTGTGTCTACCCCCTCCCCCATGATGAACCTGCACAACTCCCTCCCACTCCTGCTTAACTACAGAGGTATCAAAAAAAACGATGTAGAAAGGCACCATCTTTTGACTTAGCTTTTCTGCCTTGCTTCATAGGAATCCCCAGTAGTGTGCTCACATGTAAGTACTACCTGATATTATTTTTGTGATTCTGATTGCTATTTTATGAAGTTTCACACATGGTATGTATTTTTGTCATGCATATTTTTTAGTTGGTAACAGCTCTATTTGGTCAGTTGTTTTTCTGGACTTGCAGTTCAAGAGCGTTTTTTTTTTTTTTTTTCCTTTACTCTATTTGCTCTGCATATGAGTGTTTTTGTTATGCCAGTATAGAGTTGTATTTATAGCCTATTGTGACTTTAAATAACAGGTAAAATGCTGCTTTATTCACTAATATGAATACTGTCACCTGCTATGTGTACTTTTAGATCAGTAACCTGTTTGGCAATTAGAGTAGAACTTATTGTAACCTCTGAGAGATACAACTGACTCTGTGTATGTGCATAACATCACTGTTATTCCTGACTTTTAGTGGAGAATGCTAAATTGTGTGTAGCATCTTAGTAGTTACTATTATTTTCATTACATTAATAATGTAGTGTATGTTATAATAGCTTTGTATCAACTGCAGTTACCTTTTTGTTTTTTTTTCTTTCTCTGCTATCCCTGCATTTTGTCTTGCTCATAGAATTGTGCTGTTTTTTACAAGGTATGCTGTTCCTCCCCTGCATCCTCTATCTTAGTTACTCGGTAATAAGAGTGTTTTAAAACTTCAGACCTAATATTTACCTCATTTTCCTTTTTACTTCCAGTCCCCTCAGCAAATGTTTCATCCTGTGTCTTGGCCAATCTCCAATCAACCCTAGGCTGTCTCATTGCCTTGCACTGTGAGACCCTGCATCAGTGGAACACTAAAGTGCTTTCAGCTACACTAGTGTATGTTAGAGTTGTATTTAATCTGTCCTCTAAACTGAAGACTCTTTCCCCTTTCACTGTACACACGTACACTACTGGCCCCCTCTTTCTATTGTACTCCTAGTTCAATTACTTAAAACTATTTTCTCTTGGAAAAAGTTTACCTATGTACCTGCAGCCCATACTTCAACTGTTTTTCCCTGTAGATGTAGTTGTCCTATTCATCACACTGTACTACATTAGTAGCATACGATTTGTAGTTGTTAGGAATACTGCACTACACTGACCTGGAACTGACTTAATTTAGTTTTCCTGTTTTCTTTTTAGCAGCTGGCCTATTCCAGTTTTTCTGACTCACAACCTTGTAATACTTTGTGTCTACCCCCCTCCCCCATCCTGAACCTGCACAACTCCCTCCCACTCCTGCTTAATTACAGAGATATATTCATTTTATTGTTCTGTCCTGACCAGCCCTATAGATAGGCTCTGCAGTCTCAAGGACTGTTGTAGCTCCACTCTGTTCACCTCGCTATGCTCAGCTCATTCTGCTCCCCTACCCTGTCCCATTTCCCACCCACCCCCACTACTTCTACATTTATTCTAACCCCAGATCACCTGCCCATACCATTCTTCAATCAACAACCTCTCATACACACCCCCTATCAAATATCTACCTTAAAAAGGTACATAGTATCTACTTGCCATGCATTCACACTCACACCGATGCTTGAACCCCAAAACCACTAAGACCCAACCACTACTTCCTCATAAAATACCATTTATCCTAGGATTTCTCTTCCTAACCCACACATACCTAACAAACATCACATCATTATATACAAACACATCACTAGAAAACATATCATTCCACATAACACTTTCTCAAACAAATATACACTCACACATTTTCTTTCCTATCTCTTACACATTATTTAAAAACAGCTTAATCCTACACATTCGTAAGTCTCACACAACACCATTTTACACTAGAAAAACATAATTTAGATCCAACATAGACATAGTGCACACAATTAAACACATACTGTTTATCACTAAAAATCTACTGATATCTGGAGACATACACCCAAACCCTGTACCACAACTCTCTACTCTCTGCTATGCAAATCTCTGACCTATTGATTCTGAATGTCAGCATCAGAAGTATCTCTAACAAACTTTCTGACCTACATGCATTTATAGCTCACTATTGCCCTGACGTACTAACCATTACAGAGACATGGCTAAAACCTAGTACCCAAAATGAAGAAATTCTCCCACCAGGATATAATATCCTAAAACTGGATAGAGTGGGCAAAAAGGGAGGTGGAGTTGCTATCCTCTACAAAAAATACAATCAACATCAAACCTCTATAAACCCCCATACCTAAATTTCAAAATGCTGAAACCTTTTGTTCAACCTTAAGCATAAATGACACAAAAACTATCATCATTCTCTGCTGTTATATTCCCCCAGGTAATACCTCTCCCATCATTGAAGAAATGATGCAATGGGCCACAGATAATCTCCCCCAAGAAACCAATTTACTAGGTGTCCTGAACACTAATTGGTCAGCCTGTACCTCTAACCACCCCACTAACCATATTAATCTTTACAGTTTTACCCAACTTATCCAAGAACTCACGAGAATCAACAAAAAAACCCACAAACAGTCTATTCTAGATTGGAAAGTAGTTAACTGCCCCAAACAAAACTATCAGACAGAATGCCTTCCTGATGGTCTTAGTGACCATCTCCCCACCTTCCTCCTGCGGAAACATACCAGCACAGCCAAACCCATTGTTTTTAGACAAGTCAGAGATGATCATAAACTAAATATACAAGAACTAAACAGTATTCTAAAACATAGTAACTTGAAACCACTACAAACCCTAAATTTAGACAACATTATGAAGACTGGGTGAAGATAGATGAAGGCTGCCAGCCTAGCCAGATAGAATTTTGGAGATAATTTTGTAATCTGTAAATATGAATGTAAACCACAAAGCAGTACTAAGCAGGCTTGTTGTCTTAAATGGTAAAAATAGTGTTACATGTGGAACTGAAAAAAATGTAACAACAGTGCACTCTGCTGTAAGGAAGCTAAGTCAAGCATTTTATGACTGTCTTTGATCTTTAAAGTTGGCTCCGGCCTGCCATAGGTAAAGGACTTCTTGCTATTGTTTTAAGGCCAGAGTTAATTATCAGAATTTGCATGCATAAATGTCCTTTATGGCTTTGCTTCCTGACCAGGTGTGAGCTTACTAAAAATGTAGTTTCTGTTAGCCTGGGAACCCAGAGAAGTGTGAAGAATGATGTAATGTGTACCAGGAATGTGATTTTAAAAACAGAGAGAATCAGAGAGCATTAAGCATTTTTGTCTTGACCATCCAACTCAGCACTGCCTTTGCTCTATATGTGAGTTTATCTTAGATTTGTGTTTTTTCTTAGAAATAGCTAGAAACTCGAAAGATTAGACTAACTGTTTTTCTGTGATGTCAGAACTGTACAACTGAATTATTTTAAGTATTTCTCTGTGATCTCTGAACTCTTGACTAGCACTGTGTAGTAAAAAGTATTGTCTTGTGTTTTGACTATTTATTATTAAATATTTTAAATCCTTTCAACCATGACTGTTTTTGTAGAGATAATTTAAGCTCTTTAGAGTACTTACATGCCTTTGGTAAAATTGTACAAAGCCACTCTAATAGCTTTAGCCCTGGACGATACTACCAATTGGATAATAATATTGCATGGTAATAATTAGACACCCTTTTAAGGGCATTTAATTAGCTGATAAATATTAGTGGGTGGTGGCAGCTGGTACTACCATATAGTCTGGGAAAAGTGGGCACAGCTGGAAAACCTGTGCCAGCCTTCCCCAGGAGTGTCTGTGTGGTTATATAAACTCTTCTCAAAGTGTGTGTGTGTGTGTGTGTGTGTGTGTGTGTGTGTGTGTGTGTGTGTGTGTGTGTGTGTGTGTGTGTGTGTGTGTGTGTGTGTGTGTGTGTGTGTGTGTGTGTGTGTGTGTGTCAGCTACTTGGGCAGGGACACGAAGCACTGGTTGGACAGAGAGGGTACTGCAGGTTTTAGCTTGCCTACTAGGCTGACATCTGGACCCTATAGCTGTGCCAGTGGGGAGTCTTATTGGGGATCTGGAGAGCAAGGGAGTGACTATCCCGGATTGACTGTGATTTCTGTGTGCTCTTAATGGAAATTACACTTTACTGTGTGTATTTGTTATCCTTTCCTCCTATATGAGACACCCCTCATTGGTGTTAGTGGTGAGGATTGAGGATCCTTGATTGCTAGGCCATGGCACGGGCATCACACAAATCAAGGGCGACTTCAACAATATTCTCATCAATATCCTTGATAGACTCGCACCATTTAGGAAAATAAGAGCCAAGTCAAACTATGCACCATGGCTAACTAGGGAAACTAGAGCCCTTCTAAAGTCAAGGGATAAGACTTGGAGAATTTGGATACAATACAATTCTAGCCTAGCGAAACAAAGTTACCTACAACCTAGAAATCAGGCCAAGAGACAAACTAAACTCGAGAGAAAAAATATTTCCTAAATATCCATAACAAAAATTCAAAAGATCCCCAAAAGTATTGGCATGCCAGTAACTCTCTCCTAAAACCAGGCAAAACTAGCACTGCTACTCCTAACTCCACAAATGACAGCAAGGACATTGCCTCCCAATTCACAGAATCCATGTAAACACTATCCTTCCAACTATCCAAAAACAGCCCTACATATAACCCAACCAAATGCTCTAACAACATCCCATCCTTTACGCTGTCACACATTCCCAACTCAACAATTAAAAAACACTCCTAAAACTGAAACCTACCACCTTTGCCACTGACAATCTACCAGCCAACTTCCTAAAAATAGCTGCTGAATCCTTATCCTACCCTTTTTCTATTCTTACCAATCGCTCCATACAAGAAGTATATGTCCCACAGCTATGGAAGGTATCATACATTATTCCACTACATAAAGGTGGAAACTTTTATGAATACTCAAATTATCACCCCATTGCCATTCTACCCCCTTATCTAAAATACTAGAGAAATGTATACATTCTCAGGTAACACAATTCCTAAACTCACACCATCTCCTCTCCCCCACACAACATGGCTTCCGACAACACCATAGCACAACCACCACTCTGTTCTCTTTCACCAATCTGATAAACCAACATAGAAATAATTATAACTTTATATCTGCAATATTTCTAGACCTCTCCAAAGCATTTAACATGGTTTCACATTACTTACTACTAGACACCCTGATATCCCTATCCTTTGCCCATTCTGCTATAGCCTGGTTTAAAAGCTATCTGTCAAATAGGTAACAATCTGTCCAATGGCCAAGTGTACTATCCCCCTTACTCCCAAAGAACATAAGTGTACCACAAGGCTCCACATTAGGCTCACTTCTTTTCTCGATATTTACCAATAATCTCCATACCACCACACAGCATGCTTCCCTTATACAATACACTGATGATTCAACTCTTATCTGTTCAGCATCACTTCCCACACTACAACTCCTCACCCAGGAATCCTTCGGCTCTGTGGAAAGTTGGATCACTCATATCCAACTTATCCTAAACCCTAATAAAACCAAATTACTACTTTTCATCTCCAACAAAACCATTTCCACCCCTCTATCCTTCACTATTTCCTGGAAAAATGGCACTATTATGTCTCCCTCTGACCATACCAAACTCCTAGGCGTTGAAATTGATAAAAATCTACACTTCAATATCCACATTTCACAAACTGTCAAAAAAGTCTGAAAAAAAATGTGAACACTATATAGGCACAGGAAATCCCTCTTGAAACAAGCACGGATTACCCTAGCCCAATCTCACCTCTTGTCGACTCTAATGTATGCTGCTCCAGTTCTTACCCATCTTAGAAAACTTGAACTTGCCAGACTCAAAAATCATGTTATAATAAAATCGCCAAGTTTGCAAACAACTCTACCTTTAGAACCCACCATTGCCAGGATCTAAGGGAACTGCAATGGCTAGAACTTCCCCAGCTACTTACCTATCACCAATTAGTCATTGCCTACAATGTGGTAACACATCCAGAAAAAAAACCTGCACTAGGCCAACTTCTCACCCAATATAATACAAATCGTCCTCTCCGATCTTCTGACAAATCCCTCGTCTGTATCTCTAGAGCTGACAATACTGCAGAAAAAGCACTGTTCTCCCACTCCATAGCTAGAATGTGGAATAATGCCCCTCCTGCTCTTATTTCTGCCCCTACCTCTTCTCACTTTAAAAACTCACTTAGAACACACTTAAAGAATAAGTGGCTATGCCCATGTATTACATAAGTCCTCAGATTATTCCACTTATATACCTCACTTCCTAATACACCTACTGTAATATATATTACAGTCTAGGTCTTCTCCTAAGGCTGATTGAATTAGTATACTTATTCTGTTATTAACCATGTGTAACTATTTTCCTGTAGATATATTTATATATATAGATATATGTATATATATATATATATATATATATATATATATATATAAAACTTGTTATGGCTTCTGCTGTATACTGTATTTTAACATATCGTTTGAAAATTCTTTGTATTTTGCATTTTAACATATTGTGTAAAATTTTACTTACTGTGGAGCTTTTCTCCCTGGGCCTCTACTGAAAATGGACCTGTGTCCAGTCGGACCATCCTGGTTAACAAATGTAAAATAAAAAAAAAAATATATATATATATATATATATATATATATATATATATATATATATATATATATATATATATATATATATATATATATATATATATTGACTGTATATATTATCATGTATATCATCAGACCTGATCCACAAACTATTCGCTGTTTCACAAGTAACTGTATCAGCTGCTTTCACTGTAAGAGTACAACTAAATGGCTTTTTCATGTTTTAGTTCAACAACATGTACATTCTTTTTGAAATCCATTAAGCTTTTCTTTAACATACTGAAAAACATTTTTCTAGTACAACTTCTCCAAAACTGACTAACCACATTAAATTTTCTTCTGTGATACTAATAACCACATCTAATGCATATGGCTTGAATTTCTGTAGTGCAATACTAAATATAACCCCCTGGCTCTCTTTCTCAGCACAATTACTCTTACATCCCATATTAATTTTTACCTTTTTTCATTAACTTATATTTTGGGTACTTTTCCGTTATCGGGGCAACAATGAAAATGCAAATGTACACAGAACACAGAACCAACAAGGTTTAACAGATGTTGGTTCACTTCATATGTCTTTATGTCATTGCCACTGTCATTGTAATAGAAGTATGTCATACCTGGTGGTCTGACACTTTATTTCTTTGTAAGTCTTCATTTGGAATAGTTGGCAGTTATTACATTAACGGTTCTTTAAGCAGTTCTTGTCTAAGAGGTGAAATATTTTCCATGGAGCTCCTTTCTACAGTTCTTTCTACAGTTGCTCAGTGCTATATATACATATGATGTGTATTTTACAAAAAAATGAACATTTTATCAGATTTTGATGAATGGAAGGTGACTTTTTTTATTTCAGGTGAAAGCTGCTGCCAGACACATAAGTGGTGTAGTCTGAAACTTATGTTTTGTGCCTGCTTTTGTTGGTTAGACTGACAATGAAACTGCCGCTGTCCTACAGACACACATATATATATATATATATATATATATATATATATATGTATATAGATTTTTTTTTAATTTGGAATCAGTTCTTCCGTAGTTGCCATCCATTCTTCTTACGTGTGTTTACTGTAACATTAGTTTCTATTATCCCTTGAAGCAAATAGTGAGTCACTGATGCTTGTAATCCTGCACTGATTCTTGGTGTTGATTATCTTGTTTTTTGAGACCAACATTGTCCAGCCGATACCTAATATCTTCCTTTTTTTTCTACTAGCAATATGGAATTAAAGTCACCTGATAGACTGCGGCCTTGTAAACGCCGATCCTACATACACAGGACGATGCATGTATGCCAAGCAAACTGTTATCGCTTTCAATGCTGGGGCAGAACTAATGGCAGTTAATTTCCATTATATCACTTGACAATCTGCATTAATACTACTCAGACCGCAAATGAGGAACATAATTTTTCTAAAAGATATGCTGTTTGAACTTAACTGGTTCTATGTTCTGTGTACATACGCACATTTCAACTGTTGCCCCGATGATGGAAAAGTACCATATTTTGTTATACATTGATCCATTTCATTTTTAAGTGATTCCAAACGAATATTTGCAATTTCAATCACTTTAATGAAGGTTACTTATACCCTGTCATTCCTTTGTTTGAGTGTTTCTTTCATTGCAAACAATTCCACCCCTTATTAATACATCGGGATATCTACCATATTCATATGCTTTAGCTCAGTTCTTCAACTCAATAATATAAATATCAGCAAGGTTTTTATGATCTCCAGTACTTGCAGAAAACACATATGGTGAATAAATGGCAAGTCACTTTGAAGTCCACAATAATTCTGAAATTTCTGCTTAATTGCTGCTGTTTTGTCCTTTTTCTTTTCTTGAAAAAAAATTTACTAAAGTACATTCAAGGTTTCTTCTTCAGTAACATACGATATATGGTATGCTGTACCTTATCAGGCTTTTTGGCTGTTTTCACTTTCAATAAATAATAACTAATATTCATGGCTTCAGACCTTATAGTTTTTTGCTAAATAGCCTCGAGGCAAGATAATCCCTTTTGGCCGCAGTTGGGCAATCTTTCTATCTGTAAATTATACCACTGAAATTCTGAACACATGCAATCTCTAAATTAAATATAGTTATTCACTGCTTCAAGTACAGTTTTGACTGTATGATACAATGTAACATTTGTGTCCAAGTATTTTCTTTTGCTTCTGACACAGTGTAACTTTTCATGGTTTGAACAAATCTATTTCTTTACTTCTGCTACAATCTAACATTTCAAAGTGTGCTCAAATAAAATTTGTTACTTCTGACAGCATGTAAAATTTTGAAGTTTGTTAGGATATTCAGAAAACAAAACAGGCACTGTGGATATGCTTCCAAGTTCTGTGAAGTCTTTACTGTGACTGCTTCTAGAGAGGTGTGCACGTAACATGTACTTCCTTCGGAAGTCAAATACACCCACACACACACACACACACACACACACACACACACACACACACACACACACACACACACACACACACACACATGGTTGCATTTGCTTTTTTAAAGTTTTGTCGAACAGCTTCTGTCGAATCATGTATGGTGAAATGCTTGAGACTGGCACTCAGTAAGGAAGGGAGGAAAGAGAAATTCTCCTTATTCCCACCGTTGTGTGACCCTGGAGTTGGTATACAGGTATATATATATATATATATATATATATATATATATATATATATATATATATATATATATATATATATATATATATGTGCAGAAGGAGGGTGTGGGGGGTTGGAAGGGAGCTTACCTCATTGCAACATGTTTTGACATTTTTTTTTTGTTTTAGGGTTTCACTGAATTAGCAGAAGCACTTTTGGTGTGATGCTTCTTTTCAAAGTACTTTTGGTGACCTATTTTTGTTCACTTTAATATATATATATATATATATATATATATATATATATATATATATATATATACATATTTGTGTGTGTATGTGTGTGTGTGTAGAGAGAGAGAGACAGACAGACAGCTAGGTATTCTCACATATATTGCAATATCAGTGAAGCCTTTGCCACTGAGTTCAATATCAGTATATTTCTGCATAAATACTGATGTCAGTACAGTTTTACAAATTACACCAAGTATTTCCATGTAGTGATGACAAATAAAACAACAAATGCGAGCAATATAGCCAACTTCTGTAGAACAGCAGCTTCTTTCTTACATTGTGGTTTCACTACTACACTTTCTATATGTTGAAAACATTTCTTAAAGACTCCTACTAATGCATTTATCATTGGAGTACAGTAGCCACTAATTAGGTATTAAGGGACTGTAGATTCTGGGGGGAGTTTAATAAAGTTTAAATGCAAACACAAACTGCTGGAAAATCCAATATAAGATAATCCAAAATACGACAAACGCTGAGAAAATATCACCTTTATGTTCAGTAAAGCTTTCGGGTTACAATCCCTTTTTCAATACTAATACAGGTTTCATTAAAAAAACATACATTTAAATAGGAGCCAAAACTATCACATGACTTGCAGCCTTAATCATGTGACAAACATAATGCATAAAACTTCATACTATTAAAATTTTTTTCAAAAACAATTCTTTGATACAAATATCATACATCCAACTCATATCCTAACTACATTTTCATAAACTAAATTAATTTAATTTAATGTAATTCAATTTATTTCGCTGTATTTCAGTTAAAATAGGTTTCAATGTGATGGCAGAATTTAAACCTGGTGGATAATGAGCTGCCAATCTTAATATCCACTCATATTCCTTTATTTCTAAAAGGTTATTAATATCACCCCTCCTATATGATACATAAACCATATCAATAACTCTAAATTTAAATTTATGGTCAAAATTATGTGTGATTATATGTTTATACAAGGCATTCCTATCAATTGCTTTTCTTATTTCAGACTTGTGCTCGATAATACGTTCTTTCAATTTTCTAGTGGTTTTACCTACATAGAAGGAGGAACATGAAGTACATGTTGCCAAATATACCACATTACTACTAACGCAGGTAGCCACTATATCAAATGTATAGTCCCTATGTGTTATGGGGTGTGTAAAAACATTAGTATCATTACTATCCATAATATCTGCACAAGTACAATTCAAACATCTAAATGTACCCTTCTTAGAAAAACTATGCTGATTGTTCTTATCTTTAAAGTCTTTACAGCATAATCTACTCTTTAATGTTCTCATGTTTTTATATGAAAAAAACGGCCTAGTGCCTAAAATAACCTTAACTTCCTCAGAAGCCATTAATACTATCCAATATTTTTGAATAACTCTTTTAACTAAGTGTGTCATGGTATTATATGATGTAACGTATCTAATTTTATCCACCTCCATGTCGCTCCTTGTAGAATCAATTGCTGGTTCTTCGGATAAAAGAAATATGGGTTTTAACTTTGTCTGTCTATCAACTATAGTTTCAGCTTTAATGGCCTCCAGTATTTCCATATTATAACCACTAGATATAAATTCATCCAGTGTTTCATCTAATTGTGATGAAAAATATGTGTCCTCAGTATTTAATTTGCTAATTCTACCAAATTGTGACCTCACTATGCCTTTAAAAATATGGGGTGCATGCATACTAATATTATGTATATATCTACATGCATGGACATCTTTTTTATGTACAGTAGTATAAATACTACGTCTGCTGATGATTTAGTTTCAGCATTAACTGACCTCAAGCAATTTATTAGAAATGTAAATCTTAAAGTGATGTTTAAAGACAATGTATATAGTCAATCTGTATGTAGAAGACGCATTACTTTTGTACCTTTGAACATTCCTGTATTAGCAGCATTTCATGATCTATGTGAGAGGGAACTTAGGCAATTGTATGCTAACAAAATTAAAAAAAGTTATAATTTAACATATGATGAATTTTTAGCTCTTAAAGAGTTGCAAATGGATAATGATATAATTGTCAAACAAGCAGATAAAGGTGGGGGTCAATGTAATTATGAACAGGGATAAATATCTACATTCTGTATCTAATTTGCTAGACGACACCCTTGCATTTAAAGCAATAACTTCTGCTGATGTAAAGAAATATATTAGTTCTGTAAATATGATGATATATGACTTACAACTTAGTGGTGACATAGATTTGGATTTATTCCATTTTTTTACTGTTTCTTGTCCCACTATACCTCAACTTTATGGCATACCGAAAATACATAAGTCACTTACAGATCCTCCAATGAGGCCTATTGTTTCGGGTAATGGTTGGCTTACGGAGCCTATTTCAGTATATTTGCAGAAACGACTGTGACCTTTTTTAATACAATGCAATACTGTGCTGAAGGATACAACAGATTTTATTTTAAAACCAAAATGTTGGTTCAATAGTATAAACACAAATATTCTACATGGGGATAATGTTTTATTTGTGACCTTAGACGTAACATCCTTATTTACGGTGATACCGGACGAAAATGAGATTAATTCAATTCGTGATTTTCTTTTAGGACAAACTTCATTAACAGCAAGAAAGATAGAGAATATCTGTCTTTTACTAGATATAGTTTTGAGCAATAATATATTTTTGTTTAATAAACAGTTTTATTTACAATGCACAGATGTAGCGATGGGTACTCCAGTGGCCAACACCTACGCAAATTTGGTTTTATTCCAGTGGGAAAAGATACATGTTCTAGATAAAGTTAATTCATTGAGTGAGAAAGTTTTGTTTTACCAACGATTTGTGGATGATTGTTTTTTAATATGGGGAGGATCCATTGCTGACTTGAATGAATACGTGCAGTTTTTAAATGATTCTACAGAATTTTTAAACTTTAAGATGGAATATTTTGACAGTTCTATAAGTTTTTTGGACTTGAAAGTAGGTAGACAAGGTAATAGTATTTATACTACTGTGCATAAAAAAGATGTCCATGCATGTAGATATATACATAATACTAGTATGCATGCACCCCATATTTTTAAAGGCATAGTGAGGTCACAATTTGGTAGAATTAGCAAATTAAATACTGAGGACACATATTTTTCGTCACAATTAGATGAAACACTGGATGAATTTATATCTAGTGGTTATAATATGGAAATACTGGATGCCATTAAAGCTGAAACTATAGTAGATAGACAGATAAAGTTAAAACCCATATTTCTTTTATCCGAAGAACCAGCAATTGATTCTACTAGGAGCGACATGAAGGTGGATAAAATTAGATACGTTACATCGTATAATACCCTGACGCACTTAGTTAAAAGAGTTATTCAAAAATATTGGATAGTATTAATGGCTTCTGAGGAAGTTAAGGTTATTTTAGGCACTAGGCCGTTTTTTTTCATATAAAAACATGAGAACATTAAAGAGTAGATTATGCTATAAAGACTTTAAAGATAAGAACATTCAGCACAGTCTTTCTAAGAAGGGTACATTTAGATGTTTGAATTGCAGTTGTTGTGCAGCTATTATGGATAGTAATGATACTAATGTTTTTACACACCCCATAACACATAGGGACTATACATTTGATATAGTGGCTACCTGCGTTAGTAGTAATGTGGTATATCTGGCAACATGTACTTCATGTTCCTCCTTCTATGTGGGTAAAACCACTAGAAAATTGAAAGAACGTATTATCGAGCACAAGTCTGAAATAAGAAGAGCAATTGATAGGAATGCCTTGTATAAACATATAATCACACATACTTTTGACCATAAATTTAAATTTAGAGTTATTGATATGGTTTATGTATCATATAGGGGGGGGTGATATTAATAACCTTTTAGAAATAAAGGAATATGAGTGGATATTAAGATTGGCAGCTGATTATCCACCAGGTTTAAATTCTGCCGTCACATTGAAACCTATTTTAACTAAAATACAGTGAAATAAATTGAATTACTTTAAATAAAATTAATTTAGTTTATGATAATGTAGTTAGGATATGAGTTGGATGTATGATATTTGTATCAAATAATTATTTTTGAAAAAAATTTTAATAGTATGAAGTTTTATGCATTATGTTTGTCACATGATTTAGGCTGCAAGTCATGTGATAGTTTTGGCTCCTATTTAAATGTATGTTTTTTTTAATGAAACCTGTATTAGTATTGAAAAAGGGATTGTAACCCGAAAGCTTTACTGAACATAAAGGTGATATTTTCTCAGCGTTTGTCATATTTGGGAATTTAATAAAGACCACACTGTCATTTTTACCATGTAGGCATCATGCCATGCTACTTACACAAAAGTAAGCAGGTTTGTGATCCAGTAAGCACTGCTGGGCAGTGTGCATGCGCACCAACTTTCAACATGTGAATTTCCATGGCATGCAAATCACCTCATAAGCAGGTGAATCTCATGCAAATGAGACAAGTAGAGTGATCCAGCAAGCAGATAGGCAGACCTGCGGACCACATGGGACTAATGATACTCAGTCTCCATATGCAGGTGAATCTCATGGAAATGAAACAGGCAGAGTGATCCAGCAAGCAGATAGGCAGCCCTGCAGACCACATGTCAGTGTCCATATTGTACACAGAAAAATTCCATGTACAGGACTGTAGACAGAAAAAAAGGGGCTGTAAAAATGTAGGTAGTCAGACACAAATAGCATAGCACGCACAGATATGAGTGAAACTATCCTCTGTGTATTCCAAAAGTTACAGTAAATATATTAAAGTGATTTTGTTTAATAATCTTGGCATATTTACATGGCATGCCACAGTGCACAAACATGCCTTATTAAAAAAAAAAGTGGAAATATCAAATATTAATATCATGAGACAGAAATGTATTACAGGACCCTGCATGCAGTATCTACAATGGTGCATTGGTGCTGTTGCTAATGTGGAAGGGCTTGGAAGCATGTAGTATCCAGGTAGTGAGCACAGATCCCTATGCAAATGAGGTGGAGTTACTGAATACCATAATGGGGTAATTGTGTACACAGATCCCCTCCATGTAGGCTGAGAACCATGTTGGTGTCCACAGAGGAGGTAGCTGACATCAGGACAAGGTGTGTCCACTAACTTCTGAGATGATTGAAACATAGCTGCTTCTGCTTGTGCAGTGTGCCACCATGCTGATCGTGCAGGTTTGGGGGGGTGTGCACTGACTGCTAAACATTGTTTACCTACGGGGTGCATATTTGTGCAGTGTGCCACAGTGCCCAGAGTATTTAAAAAGCCAGTCATGTATTAATTAGTACTGATCATTACTTAACATAAACCAGGGCCAGTAAATGATGTCAATGATATACTAGGCAGGTGGAATGCATCACAGGTAGGCAATCACACAGGCAGCACCTACAATAGAGCAGTATAAAGTATGCATGCACCATACAATAATATTTTTCTCCCATACTCTGCACCATTGGAGTACAGACTTGAACATTTTAGCTGTGAGAATGCTAGGGACTGCTACAGATCTGTGACATCTGTATGTGCTAGCTGCTGAAGTCAGTGCTACTGCTACTGCTGACAATAGCCTAAGCAGAGAAGGAGAAGAGTGTTCAAGACAAGGGTAACCTTCCAGGTGCTACATGACCTGGAGATTGTAGACTGCTACAGAGTGGACAGGGACATACTACAAGACCTCACTGAGCTCTGCCACCCTCAGCTCAGGCCCAGAGCCAACAGAGGGGGACCCATCTCAATGGAAACAAAGGTATGTGCAACCCTTAGGATAATAGCCACAGGTACCTTCTAAAGACCAACTGGGGATATGATGGAGGTCTCATAGGCATCAGCATCCAAGGTACCCTACCAGTTCCTGGATGCTATGCTACCACATGCAAGTAAGCACATATATTTTCCCCTCACCCCTGAGGTGAGGGCCAGCAATATGCAACACTTCTACAATGTAACACACTACCCTAAGGTACTGAAAGTCATAGACAGCACTCATGTACACATCAAGGCACCACACAGGGAAGAGGGTAGAATCCTGTCCAAAATTTGAGGCCTGTGGGGACTGGGTATGTGTGGGTATACTGACTGTGTGCAGTGACAATGAGGACAGAAGAGGGATGTCAATCTCTGGGACATATTCAGCCCCCAACAACCCCAACTGTGTCTCACTTTGGCCATCATCATCAGAATCCGAAGAGACACTGACATCTGTTTGTGTGGGGGAGAGACCCAAACCCCCCCCCCCGTCACCTGTGGAAACCAAGACAAAAGCAGTACATTACTACCTGCACTATTATGTATGGAAAATCCTCAAAGAGTCATAATAATGAGGCTCCACAACTGCATTACCAGTCTCACATCTTCTTGTCTCCACTTTCATGCACAACAGATCTCCTCACAACAAAATACACATTCGACTCAAGGCCTTTATAACAAGCACGTCAGGTAAATCACATGACACTTGACCAGTACAATATATCTTTTAGGTATGCAATATGGCACTATACCTGATAAAACAATACATAAAGCCCAGTACACCTATCTTAACAAATATATACAAATACAAGTTTCAGTGCCTAAGGTATGTATCATCTACCTTTTGTTTTTCTCAAGGCATGTCAACTTAATTGCCTCATGTACAACAACAGGCTTATTCACTCCGAACTATAACTGCAGAGGTATTCTGCTCATTCAACTACACTCCTGTGATTACCCACTCTAGAAAATGTAGGTAACTGTTCCAGACTGGAACATACAAACATTCTACTCTGGTTACACATAACATTAAGTGTAGCTAGGGAATTATCTTGGCCCTTAACCTTAATAGCATATATATGTTCCATAACAAAACAGAATCAAGCTTATCAGGAGCAGGATCACTGCCTTTGACAACTCCTAATGGGCCTATAAAAAGGTGAGGTAATTTCAGTACCACTGCAGGTTGATGCACAACAAGGTAATACAGGCATATATCTCACATGTACAGTAGCTACTGTGTTACTTGATGTATTGGTGACATTCTGAGTATGAGGGTACAACTGAGATTAACCCCCCCCCTCCACAGCACTTAGACCTGACACTCATGTAAAGGTTAGTACAGCCTGACAGAATGACTGCTACAGTATTACAATGGTGATCACAGTAAGTTTACCTGCATGCTCCTCTGCTGTGGACACTGTGGCACCCATCTCCATGATGTATGGTGTGATGGATGCCTGGGAGCTGTCATGTGTCCCTAGGTTCACCATGAATTACTCAGTGGCCATGAGTGGTTGTTGCACTTCAGGCCCTACAGCACTGATGGCAAGATCCTTGGCTACATCAGCTGCCCTTCGTCATGCAGCATTCACCATGTCTGTAGCTCAGTGTCAAACCTGCTCATATGTCCTGTCCTGTTGGCCACTGTCATTCACATTTGGACAAGATCTGCCCAGAATGCAGCCCATTGTACCATGTTATGCCTCCCCTTGGATAGGAGGATGTGATGATGCTACTGTAGTCCTTGAAGTATTAGTTCATTCTCTGCATCTGAGAAGGGGGCATGCTATATATGATACATTAGTCCTGAAAAACACCAAAAGGGAAACACATTACAGGATTAAATACGTGGATGTCCTCTATGTACAGATACAGCAAGAACAAAATGGCCAGCACTATCCACTGCTTGCTCACACATGTCATACCCACAGTGTGACAACATACTATGTGTGTGGATACAACGGAGATAGCGTCATTATTGAGGTAGTTCCCCTGTGTGCCATGAGAGATTCTGCTGTATGATCATACTCCCAACACTCTGGTCAACTGTTGTGTGTCCCCTAAGGCCAGTCACTCAATAATATGTCATAAGACCACTGCCAGACAAATAGCATTGTGCTATTGCAACCACTATATAGAAACAGTTCAACAACACCATTGTGCCACAATTACAAAAGACAATGCAACCCTGAAATATTGTATGTCCCTGTTTGAGTAAGACAGGGTATTAATGACATGTCATTACCACAGGTCTAAGACAGGCTTCCTGCTGTAATCCCTATTCCCCATACTTCTATACTCCCTTATCCATCCTGTTATACACAGACAGCAGTTACATACATGGTAGAGTGCAGTACTCCTCTGTTGAAATGTGCTTCCAGTAATGTTTTGCAAAGGTGTGCTCTGCATGAGGAAAGTCATACAGAATGTTTCCCCACAGCCAGCTGCTTGCATTTTAATGTGCTTCTCATTAGCAGATAATTGCCTCTAAACAAATCTGTTGCTCTGATATGCTAACTGCAGCCAAAACAGCTGAATTGCTAAATTGCATTAGCCAATGACATGCAACCACTGTGCAATACTTAAGGCCTTCATGTAGAATGAGGCCCTTTTCTTTGCTGTTGAGATGGACATTTCTGGGGTGAGGAGACTACATCATCTCAGAGGGTAGGTCTGTAGCAGAAACCTTTACATAGAGGTGTGTGTACCACAGGCTACAACTTCAGCTGCAGGTAATAAATATAGGTGGAGAGTGCGAACACTTTGGAGACAACAAGCAGTAAGTGAATCTGTGTCAGTCTTGTTGTAGAGGCAGAGCCAGGGTGAGGGTACCCTTTACACTCCTATTATGGCATGTGATTAAGGTATGTATGTTAGGCAACTGTGTCAATAACAGAGTACTAGGTGACATATAGTAATGCTATACAGATATGTTTAGTACTGCGGTGGTGGTGCTGCGGTAGCATTGTCGCCTCACAGTTAGACGTTGCCCGTTCGATTCTCAGTTAGAGCATCTTCTGTGTGTCGACAAGCATGAATGGGTGTTCCTTCATTGAAGGTTGTGCGTTAAGTCTGGGAAGCCAGCACGTAAAAATCAACTGCCAATCATTAGCAGACCAGAGTTCTGCTGTGGCGACCCCTAACCGAGAAAAGCCGAAAGACAGTAGTTTACAGATATGTTTAGTATGTCCCTATCTGCAGACCTGTGACTTCCAGCACTGAAAAACAGTAATTTTATTTGCAATGCTCTGTGTGGATAATGAGTGCATGAGTCATTCATTAATTTCTGTCTTCACAATAATGTAATTGAAATGTAACACAACACTGGATTTGAACCCAGGACTGTGTGTGGCAAACTGTAATATATGCAAGACATTTAACAAACTGAGCTACTAAGTCACTGATACAGCAGGTGCATTTGCGAGATATATGTGCACACATACAGGGCATGACAAACATTTTCTAAATCCATCAGTATGTGCATGGCTTTATATGGATGTATTTCCGCTCCAGAGTCCCAGTTGAATATGTATTTTGCCACGAATGCCTTAGCAGCTGACTTTCTACATATTGCTGATAAAAGGGCAGATTTACCTGCTATCACGGGCCTCAGTTACATCCATTATCATGTCCTTGGCTGTCTAGTGGTGCACTATTGCACCAGAGTCCAAGGTGTCCTGCCATTTTTTCCATTACTGTTTATTCCAGGCATGCAGCTCCACTGAAACACTCCTAATGACTGCAATTGGCAATTACTATGTTTTGTTAAAACCACCTGTTTTAATTAAGAGTTGCATGGTGTGGCAAGTTAATGCAGTGTGCTGTAGGTGTGATGGGCTCTGGCTCGAAACATGGCAGAGGTGTTTATCTTGTATATATGTTTTACAATGTTAGAAACACATATAGTCATTATAGCTCTGTTTAGTTGAGCTTAGCGAAGTAGCGGAATGCAGCTCGTTGCACAGCACAGTGCTAAAAAATATAAAGGAAAGAAAAAAAGGGGAGATAGGAGAGTAGTGAAATGGGGGCAAACAGGGGAAAAAACATTAAAAGGCAGGGTGGGATGTGCAGGAAGGGTGTAGGAAAGCTATCCATAGCTATCCATTTCTTATACAGCAACAACTGTGAACTTTGACAGAATTTGTAGATTAATTTGGATTCTCAAACCTCAGAGAGAGAGGTGAAAACAACATAACTGTGTTGTCAACTCATTTGGACCAAATTACATGTGTTCAGTGGACACTTGTGTGAAATGGAGAGCTATGTATGAGACATTTTTTTTATTATGGGACAGGTGCCCATTTTTTTTTTTTAAGTGAGAGTAGAATGTTGGGGAAGGGGAATAGGTATAGGTGGGGAGGTAAGCTGGGTAGGTGAGGATGCATTTGCAAACAGACAAAACAGCAAACAGGGGAGATGTGTGACATGTGAGGGGAGTGAACACTTTGGATAGGGAGGGTGTTGTGGAATTCAGGTCCCATGAGCTTCCAGATGGCAAAAGTATGACTCACATCCCCACCCATAGGACTATCAGCACTGATCCTTCACTGCCCCATGGGTAGCAGTGTTGGAGGCTGGGCATGGGGCTAGGCTGCCCCACTAGGTTGACCAGCATGTCCTCAATACAGTGCAGGTGGTGGTCATAGCCATGGTGGATCATCCTACACGCCAAGACCAACAGCTCAGCCCAGGTGACAACCCCCCTCTGCCACTGCTCCCAGAGGGGGGGGGCATCCCCATCCCATGGGGTGGCACTACCCAATGCTACAGGTATTGCAGGGGCAGCAGAGTGGGCACCACTGGTCTGAGTCCCAGATTTGCTAGGACCCGGTGCCATGGCCGGTTGAGGCAAGGTAGGGGGTCAGCCAGAACCAACCTATCTTGACATGCTGTGGCAATTGAGATATAGCAATAAGTTGAGGTTAGTTATGAACAAATCATTGTTAGTATTAACAGCATAAAACATCATATTAATCACCCCAAATGCATAACAATGTATATTATGTATGGCACAACATGAAATAACAGAACAGTAAGTATGTTAACAGCATGCCAGTAACAGGTAAAGCATAAGGGCAGCCACATGGTTAATTTAACAAGATATGTTAATATGACAGCATAATAACACATAACAATAATAAAGTGCATAAGGCCAACAAAACGGTTAATTTAACAAGATATGTCAATATGAAAGCATAATAACACATAACAATAATAAACCACATTTCCCAAAATATAGTTATTAACAAAATATGTTAATAGTAAACCATAATAATACATACAAATATTAAATAAATGAAGATAAGGGGTGGGGAGCAAGAGAAAAACAGTCCATTAGTGACACTGCAGATTATATCCCTGAAGATAGTGGTTAATATTAACTCTACAGGTGTGTATTATCAGTTTTGTGTACAGTGACTGCAAGTCTCCTATAGGTGATGTAGCACGTGCATACCATTCAAGCTGTTTCATGGGGACAGTATAGGCCAAGCAATAACAAATGCAGGTACACAACTAGATAGAGCACTTGCACATCATGTGGACATATATAACTACCAAGGTGTTCTGTGAGCAGATTTAGTAAGACTTTGTATTCCAAGTAATAATGTCTGTGGTAATCCCGTGACAGACAGATTATGCAATATTAATTACAATACGAGATACTGTGACACTTGAAAGGCATGCTTGTGTACAGTTCATAAACTAGGCAGCCATCATGCCTTAGTTGCCAGGCATGGGAATATATCCTAATAGATGTGACTGCAGAGGACATCTGCAAATAATGTAATAAGTGACTGCAACAATTTAGTACAGACATGCAAGGAATACAGCCATACTGGAAGTAAACAGATTTATTTATGAATCAACAATGCTGCTGAACATGTTATTCTTATTGATTATAAAACTTTATGAAATCTAAACACAATATCTGCTCATAACATACACTACCTCATTCATATACATTTTATTCCTGGGCAGAGAGAAATGTAAGCATTACATAACTGATAGTGTGCTGGAGATAACCCTGAACCATACTATGAGTTGAGCAATACAAGTTACAGGACATTCTTTTTGCATTCTAGAACTATTACAGTGTTATTGACTGTACTGACAGTAGGACACACATGCATGGAACAGAACCATTCTGCATATATTAAAACAACTTTATTGTAGTATAAACAATGCTGGTGAACATTTCGTATTGTTATTGCTTTGAAATATCTGTGAAGTACACACACAGTATATGCCCATGGAGTGGGCTACCTCACCCTTATATCTTATTTCCTGAAGTAGGAGGAACAGATAGCATTATGTGACTGAAAGTGTCCTGGAGACAGCTTTGGACAGTTCCATGAGTTAAGCAATACAGTTTGCAGACCTACAAACAAAACTGCAAAAATCTTTCCAGGACATAGAAAACTACCTCACTAGCCATCAACTCATACTTAACCCCAACAAAACCAAGTTAATTGTTTTCAAGTACAATAAACCCAAAACATGTCTGACTCCACTTTCTATTCTTTCCACAAATGGAACCAAAATAGATCCCACCAGCCAAGCCAAACTTCTAGGTGTCACAATTGATGATAACCTAAGGTATGGCACCCAACATCTCCCTCACCATCAAAAAAGTCCGCTCCAAACTTGGCACCCTTTACAGAATTAAACCTTACCTTACAGACATTGCCAGACTAGCCACTGCCCGCACACATCTACTCTTCACCCTCCTCTATAGCTCCCTAGTATTTACAAACATTCATAAATCTGACCTAAATAATCTGGAATCATGCTACAACAAAATTGCCAAGTTTGCCACAGGCCACCCTTACAAAACCCAACACTGCTCTGTACTCTCCCAACTTAAATGTTTAGAACTACCAAACCATCTAACATTTCACCAACTGTCTACAGCCCACAATATAATTCACAAACTTAACAGCTGCCCAGCACCCACCAATTTAGTCCAACCCAACAGCAATCCTAGAGCTCTAAAATCCTGAAAGAAAGTATTGTTAAAGATTACCCAAGCCCACAACACACAGGGCATTGCCATTTTTCCCCATAAAATTGCCAAGCTGTGGAACACTCTTCTTCAACCTATGGCCAAAAATCCCAGCACTCATGAGTTTAAAAACCTCCTTAAGGAACATCTACCAAAACACTGGCTTTGCTCTTGCCATACACCTGCTTAAGCTACCTAATAATTACCCTAAATTAGCCCATTCTCACAGCTACAACTATTAACTGCTGAAGGCTATCTTGATTCTACACTCAGTTTCAGTTAATTTATACACATATATTGATTTTTCTTTAACTGTTATGTAAACTGCATTTCTCTGTCTTGCAAACACTGTATCATACTATTCTCACTATTAACTCATGCGGCCAATTTTTATCTCTAACTGTGCCATTTATTTTGTTAAAATTTGTTAATTTGTTACCTATTTGCTATTTATTGTTATATAACTAATTTATTTACTGACTTGTTTTGTACTTTGTTGATTAATGCGTGTTCAGTTTAATTGTTTAATACTGTCTATTTGTAAGTATGGAGCTTTTCTCCCTGGGCCTCTGCTGAAAATGGGCTTCACACCCAGTCGGACATTACCCAGTAAACAAACAAAATAAATAAATAAATATTACAGTGTTACACTTGACTGCAGCAACCTGACCATAGACAAGCAATGCATACAGCTCTACTGCCATGGTTATGACAACATAATCCTGCTGAACACCATTTTGCTTACTGTTATTGATATTGTTTATTGTTTACTGTTTATTGAACATCAGTTGGCATTGTAACTGTATTGCACTACAGCTCTAATTGCCCATTTATTGCATAAGTCTACCTACCCATTTATTGCACTAAAGTTTTCTTGTGTATACTTTACTGCAGTAAATGCTTTAGTCTTTCTTGGTTAGTGCACTACAGTTAGGACACTATATTTGTAATTACCATGCTCACAGTGCCACCTAGCTAGCACCCAGCATGGGACACGACATTGCGAGCCTTCTCAGCTGCAGCTGTTGGGAGAGAAGCACACCATTATGCATGCCATTTTTGCAGGCATTCAGCTTGCATATTAGTAAAAAAGAGGAAAACATACTTACATATTTGTGGGGCATTCCCATCTCTTGCCTTGTGGACCCAGGTGTCCAAGGTTCCACTCTTTCTCCTCTTTAGGTCATCATAATGGTCATGACACTGCTCACCTGTGTTGGGGATACCAGCAACACTGGTAAGTTCCATGGCTAAACAGTTACATTCTGAGCCCTGGAATCCACCCTACATCAGCCAGTGTTTATGGTTTTTAACAAGCAGCCTGACCATAACCCTGGACTCCTGAATACCCTACCTCTGCACCCAGAAATGCAGACCTTTGCCAACACCACCATCCATATAAACAGTTGATTGAACTCCAATGACGGATGCAGAATTCCCACCTATTGGGCTTAATATAGGCTGTTTTCCTGCCCTTACATGTCATTCATCAACATTCAAAAAAAGGCCACGTAGCTTAGCAGCACACAAACCAGCTCGGTGAAGCCAAGCCATGCAAAAACTCGCAGAACCATGGTTTTAGTGAGGATTGGCACCGCGCAAACATTGGTAGCCATTAGCATGTTTATGCACTGCTTAGCATGAATGAGCAGTGCTTAGCAGAGCACAGCAGTGCTAAAATTCACAATAGTTTCATAAACTTAAAAAATATATATTACATTCATTTATAGACATATTCTGGACATATTCTGCCTGTTATAGATTTGAATCCAGGACCTACTACACATAAGACCATAACTCTACCCATGTAGCTAGTTGGATGTCATAAAAGCTACTATACCTTCACATTTACTACTATGCTAACTGTTAACATTGCTGAGCAGCGAGCTGTGCCATGTAAATACACTTAAATAATTAATTACATCTGGTTTCTATTTTTAGATGTCTGCTGGGTGTCAGTCATGTATGTATAAGCTCCGCTCAGCTCTACTGAGCTCCACTCCCCGCCGTGCAAAACAAACCCAGAAAAAATGTAATTATAATAATTAATTACATCTGGTTTCAATTTTTAGAAGTCTGCCAGGTGTCAGCTGTCTATATGTGAGCACAGCTTGGCATTACTGCACTCCGTGCCACATCACGCAAACATGCAGTTAAAAAAAGTAATTAAAAAAAATAACACATAATAAAAATGACATATTATACATTTGACACACTTCACAATATTACAACAGTGGCGGAGAGCATTACAGGGAACCTCACACTCATCTGCAGCCATGGGAAGCCACTACACCTCTCCCTATACTGATCTAATATCCATTTTCCGCAGCTCTCCATCGGCAGCATGCCATCATTAATATGCATGGCATTCTGCCGAGGGACATCAGTGGACATGTAAACAGATACATTCCATGTAGGCTCTGCACTATGCCTACACAAATTTTATTAAATCTTGGAGTCTGTCTTTCATGGTATCATAGCAGAAGTTTTCAAATGAAAGAAAAATAATAGGGAACCACCCTTATCTGCAAAAAACCCCACAAAATTGCATAAAATAAATAATTTGGTTATGCATATGGTGTGTTGGTTATACTCAACTTCAAGGGTTTGTTACTTGACACTTGTTTCTGAAAGTGATCAATATGCTTTAACCTATAAGTCATACTAGCCCAGTTGAACACATTTGCCTGATTACTTTTGCTTAAAAACTATTCTAGAAAATGAAATAATTTCCTGCCTTATATGTATTCCTTCACAATGAGTACTGTCCATTTAGCAACATGATGCACAATAAATAATGTAAAAAATGCAAATTGTATCTGTTCAGTGAATAACTCCATTAGTTGTTGCACAGGAGTTTCATTCCTAGTGTGCAATGTACACAGTTTCTCAAAGAATTGTTACTAAATGCATAAATTATTCAATAAGGGTTGCTTCAAATGTAATACAGCTTTAAGAAGTATAAGTTTGCATTATATTTATTGTATTTGTATTTGTTTTCTGGAGTTGAACACTGATCTCCATGGACCATTTTCAGGCTCAGCCTGGGAGCGGTGTCACCACTACATGAAGTTTTACATTCTAGAAATGTAGAAATTCATGTATAAAACCATCGGCTTGAAGTGCTCATCTTTGTTGTGGTTGTTGTTGTTGTTGTGTCTTTCGGCTTTTCCCTCATCTTTAATATGCATTATTATAATACAGTCCCAACAGCAATGTAGTATTGGGTCTATATCAGAAGATCGAAGTTTCAACACTTCGAATTTGATATGGTCGATACCATATGATCGAAGTCTTGAAACTTCAAATCTTTTAACAGAGATCACCATACAATGCAGAAAGGGAAGATTTCCCTTTTCTGCACTGTAGACTGATCTTGGAGTTGGTATATTTAAGTAGTGGGGGTGTGGGGGTTGCAGGGGGGCTTGCCCCTCTGCTTAGAGCATTTAAATGGTTTGTTTTTGTAGTTTTGTTGTGTTTTATTACATTTTCGATGTTTCTTGGCTTCGATTTTATGGTGTTGACCATATCAGATTCAAAGTTTTGAAACTTCGATAATGTAATATAGACCCTGTAGTATTTATGTAAAATGATGTATCATATACTATTATTTAAATTGTTTACTTTTTTTCAAAACTTCATAGCTTTGTTGCATATTAAAGATTCTTTTGTCTGAATATGGTGCATGATGGAATGGTAGAACCATAGTATGTTTCTATTAAGAAAGACAAAGACAGCAATAGACAGGTTCCCATTTCATCTTTGTACTGGTTTTCAGCTGCTAATAATCGTACACTATAACATCAATAAACTATTTTCACAGACATCCCATTAAATCTGTTGTGTTTATCTAATGGAATTTTGAGAATATGAGTGCTATTAACAGTTTGTTATAGTTTCACAGAATACATAAGAGCTTTGAAGTTTTAGGTGCAGTACTAACCCTGGGCAATCACTTAAGAAGTGTTCCCTCAACCTAAAAAAAAAAAACACTCTGAGGCTGAAGACCCAAAAAAACGAACTGTATCAAAGACCTTATATCGGTTCCTTGTTACAATTATAAACATACACACCCACTAAGAGCAACTAATCTCATTAATTTAAGTAGACACAGAAATCAGTCACCTCTCTGCTTAAGTGAATGTTGTTATTACACTCACATCCAATCAGCACCTCACATGTACTGCCAGTCATGCTTCTAACACCAACATTCTGTGTTAATGAACTTCTTTATCCATTCTTGACATAATCTAGCAAGGGCTGAGCCCACTGCATAACTGCTGAGTTTATTCAAAGCTTCAGTTCCAGTATCTTCTCATTTGTGTAGCAGTCATTTTGCTTGACTGCGTCATCAGCACTTTCATGCAGAAAGACCTGTTAATCCCTGAAGTTGTCCAACACCAACAGACCACTTGTTTGTCAGACTTTAGACTACATGTGTGATGGGTAAAAATTTATTAAATTTATCACAGAGACATTCCTCACATTAAAGGTTATAAGGATGCATATCCTGTGTGTCTGTGTTATTGAACTAGAGGCCAAAAACATTAAAAACATTAAATTTTATTTCCCCAGACACTGAAATCTAAAACTGTATGTAAAACGCTTCTGTCATACTTCAATACACCTCACTCTCAATGTAGTAATTGGTACTGCAGACATTTGAGCTTACCACAATGTATTGCCTGCAGTGTCAGTACCTACATATGGGTGGAGCACTACCTGTGGGAAAATAGTGCGTTGGTTTGAATGGGCTTGACCAATACATCAAAGTTTTACATTGACATGCGACGTCAATATAAAATTTCAAAATGTTACAGTATATGGCACCCAAGTCATACCTTAAAATTAAATGTTAGGCTTCAGAAATCCTGACTAACCCATGGAAATACAAAATTTATGGAGCTCATTTCTTAGACCTTAGCAAAGTATTACTGCTGGGAGCAGCAGCTAACATATCAAAACACAATTAGTGCTCACCTTAAAATAATGTATTAAGTTTTCGTATGGCAGTTTGACTTGAGTAATAAATCTTTCAAAGGCAGTGGCCAACAGTTATTAGTGGCTAATTTGAATGTATACACCAGCAGCAGCTTATTGGAAATAAAGAGGTCAACAAAAATAAAAAAAATATATATATATATATATATATATATATATATATATATATATATATATATATATATATATATATATATATACATATATACACACACACACACACACACACACACACACACACACACACACACACACACACACACACACACAGTAATGCCTGTGTCAATGATACATAATCAATAAAATGTGGATTTGCTCAAAAAACATATCTGGAAGATAAGGTAGGAATAAGATCAAAAGAAAAAAGTTAGGTTTTTTTCTGCAATATTACTTACAGTCATATATCATAGTAAAATGTCTAACAATAGTCTTATTTGATTAGTGACTACATCAAAAGTGTGAGTAGCTTACCAGGTAGCATCATCACCTCTTATGTTAGAATGTCAGAAGGCCTGTGGGTTCTACTCCCACTCAGGCAGCTGGATTAGTTTTTCCATAACTGACACAGCAGTGCAGCATTATGTGGTGCTGCACCCCTAAGTGCACCATCCTTCAGATGAGACATTAAACAAGGTCTCCTCTACCAGAGCTGATGTTAGCTCACGGAATGTGGATGATCGCATTAATCTTAATAAAAGAGTAATGGGACTCTATTCCTTTAAAAAATGTTTACAAGTTTGCAGCATCATACATCATTATTCACAATGTTTACATTATTCACACAATCCTTTTATATACTTCATTATTAATTATCATTTATATCTTATTTAATCAACAGATCAGTCCATATTTCATCCAGAGTCAGAATGATATTACTTAGATCATATGTCATCCCATTATGACAAGTCATTGCTTTTTGCTTTCCATAAAAATATATGCATATGAAGAATCCCAGGTGGGCTTTTTTGTGAAATCCTTTGCTGTACATATTTCTTTCTTTCTATGCAGTACTTAACACTAATTCATTGTGTGTGTTGCCTGAATGTCTGCAATGGAACAAGCAAGTCCTTCTTCTCTTTCACGAAACCTCCTGCCATGTTCCTTTACCAGTAACACTGAAAGAAGCAAATTATGGAGTCTAAACAGTTTGTTACAAAATGAGGCTTACCAAGTTTATCAAAATAAAATTAAAGACATAACGTATAAATATAGTACACACTGACTCTGAAACTGTTCTCTTTTGTATCAAACATCTTGAAGGCCATGTCAGGGGAAAGAAAAAAGGAACACAGGTGTTGCACAGAGGTCACACTTTTTGTCATAAACTCAGCCTTGAAGAAACAATTTTTCAGTTGCTAAAAAAGAGGAATCTAAGAGTCACCATCAACACAGTATATTACACTATAAACATCCAAATGGTAACAATTTATAATGGAAAGGAGCATTTATCATCCTTAAACTGTGCAATAATGTTTGTGTTCACAGTGGGAAAAAATAGTCAATTAGCCAGTTAGTAGAAATGCATTTTTTAGAAAAAAAAAAAAATTTTTGACTTGCAAATGGACTGTTTAGTCAATGTGAGATTAACAGACAAATGACATTATTTCATACTGCGCTGAATGGGGGAGAGAGACAGGTGACTTGCAGGACCATGGCTGTCATCTATAGATAATGTGTACTCATGTTGTAGTTTGACCTCAGTGTCATCCTTGACTTCTGTGACATTGACTTTCGGCTCCCTGTTGAAAAGTTAGGACTCACAACACTGAGTCCCAAACACTGAAAAAAAGTCAGAGGTGGTATTCATAGTGTGGTAGTCACAAATAGGTAGTGATTATAAGCAAGAAGCACCATTATGCTTATATGTAAATAAATACTGCACAGTTGCAATGAATAAGAACAAGTAAATATTTTTGAAGAAAATGTCTACATATGTCAAATGTGTGAAGTATCTAAAGACAAGGGTTAAGCTGATGTGAAGGACTACGTGAAAACTATAAAGCCTGTATTACTTTGCAGCATTCAGATATATTTGGCTATTAAGGATGGACACAGGTATGTGCAGTCATGTTTTAAAATACCTGGTGCAAGCTGTGGGCTGCAAAGCTTTTATCATTGGTACTTAAAAAATATATAAAAGGGTTTATATATTTTATACAGGGGTATACTTATGTCTACACCCCAATAGTTTCATTAAATAATAGAAAGGAGGAGACAGGAAAGTTTGGAAAAGGGGAGATACAACAAAGAGGGGAAAACAGAAGGGAAACCATCAAGAAGTTTGTGTTAGAGGAGGGGCACAATGTTTTTGTGGAAGATAGACCGCATCATTTTTCAAATAATTGTTTTATAAGAGGGTAATATGGCTGGGAAATAGGTAAAATGCTGTAGGTGAAAGGATAAGGGAAGAAGGGCTGAAGTACATGCAGGAGTCCCAACCCACAGAGCCTCAAAAATCTCCACTGGCAGATGGTAGGGTAGTGGACTGTGGTTGTGTAATGGTTGGCACCAACTGGGAGAGCACATCTTCTTTACACTGCAGTGAAACTTCAATTGGCTAAATCCTCTGCTATTGTTTTTGAAAGTATAAAACTGGAATATTATACTTTCCTTTATTTTTAGCATTAATGATACATTTTTTTCTTTTTGTGCATGCATGTGGGGAGGTTGCATAAATGTAGATAACTACTATATGGTTGATGAACAGTTTATATAAAGTTTTTAGTGTACAGAAGTGACAAGGTATGTCGGAGGAGAGCAGATAGATAGAGGTTACACTGTATAGCTGTGGTAACTGTAATGCATAACACTCTTATTTTGTTTTGTCTAAATAGTGTTACATATCACATTAAATGAACATATCCATGCATTCTTGCAGCATGCTAAGAAAGGTGTGGATGCTCTGCAGATGGCTGTATACTCCTTAGCCACCTACAGCAGGCTCACACTAATCAGAATCCAAGTTCATGAGCGTGCCAAACCTTTCTCCATCCAAAAGTGGCCATGCACATTCATATATTACTGTGATTCATAAAGATAAATGCAGTAGACCCGAATTTGCATACAGAATGTGTAAATAGACCTGAATTTATGCAGAGACATTGAATATTGCCAGGTTAACTTGGCATTATTTGAGTTAGGTGGGAAATTCATTAGAAAACTACAGACTTCTAAAAGACAGGGAATAATAAAATATATTACAACTTAATAAAAAGCACTTGCAGATAGGTAGCAGTTGTTGTTGTTGTGTCTTTCGGCTTTTCCCAGTTAGGGGTCACCACAGCAGAACTCCGGTCCGCTAATGATTGGCAGTAGATTTTTATGTGCTGAGTTGCCGGCCCTGACGTACAACTTTCAACGAAGATACGCCCATTCACACATGTCTCCACACAGAAGACGCAAGGTAATTTTCAATAATTTTCATTCATGAAAATGACGTTCTTTGCCTAAGACTAACTTTATCTTCTTTCCTTCCAGTGTTGTATCTTGTGATGTTTCTCCAGCAATGCAGATAAGTAGCAGTATTGAGTTAAATTCAGGAAATGTTGGTTTTACTACTATCACAGGTATGTTATGATGGATGATACTGAAAACCTGCCATGTGGAAATGGAAGTTCAGGATGGCAGCATTGCAAATGTTGAATGATCACTGAAGAAGTTACTTTGTTGTCATGTAGTGATTGTGCATACATGGTAGAAATGCAGCCATTCAGCAGTGGTAAGGTGTAGTGACAAACAATGATAAATGAATAATTATATGAATACATAACGATGGTAAGGGTAGGATAAATCTGTTAGAAAAGTGTTTTTACTTTACTTATGCAGATGTTCTACAGTTGATGATATAGTGAAGCTTCACCTTGCTGAATTTGTTTAATTTGTAGCTTACAGTGCCAGTTAGACAACATACTTGTAGCTGTTGATAACCTGCCTTTGGCCTGGGTAATGGCCAAAGGCTTCTACAGAAGGGTCAATGATGCAACTCTACATCAGTATCTCTAAGCCCAAATGAAGACTTTGATAATGATGGCAGCCATTCAGAGGTAATAGTGTCCACAGCGACACCTTTACAAAAGGGAGGCAGGCACAGACATTTGTTACAGCTACCCCAGGAAAGGTATTTACTGCTCAGTAGCAAATGTGCTGTGACATTATTAGGGCTCAGAGCACTGCCACAGAGAGTCAGCTGGAAATAGCCAGAGTCCTCCAGGGTATGTGCGAGGACCTCCAGCACTACCTGAATTGGCAGAGTGCAGGGACAATGCCATGATCACAATAATGTGCAGTACGGTGGCACACCAACCATCTGTGGCTGCCTCTATTCATACACTAGATAGGACTAACCAGACTCAAGTAGACGTCAGTGTTAGAAGGGTAAGAGAACAGGGTACTGTACAGACCCATGGGGGAAGATCATATAACACCCCTAGTGTTTCTCAGGAAAGTAATGTAACTTCTCAGGAAAGACTGTCACAACAGACTTCATACAGGCCATGTCAGCTTTCATTGACACCTATCAGAACCTCTAATTCAAGGTCCCGATCATGTTAGTCTACAGGGTCACCTGCATCGAATAGGTCACAACCTCAAACCAACCTGCCATATAACTCTCATGACAGCCGCTCTTCAAAATCACTTCTACTGTCACTTAGCTTATCCTTAGGAGATGTGTATGACTCTTTTGATGTTGAACTACTGTTACTTAACTTTGACAATTCTGTTACTTACATTTTCTCCCTTATAAAGATTGTTGAATAGTTTAAGTAGAAGGGGAAAATCATATCCTCCTACCCTCAAAAAATGGGAGAGGGGGTTATACACTTTACAACTGCATGCATTACATCTTTGTAATAGTACTGTTTAAAACCTCAGGGAAATGTGGAAAGAAACCTGAATGACATAATATGACATTGCAGTCATTCAAACATATCCTCCCACTGTCCAAAAAAAATGAAGGGGGTTAACTTTACAACTGTATGCATTACATTTTGTAATAGTACTCTTTAGAACCTCAGGGAAATGTGGAAGAAATCTGAATGACATAATATGACACTGCAGTCAATAACACCAGTGCTGTATGCATTAACATTCCTACAGCTGGCAGTTATATATATGTCTGTAAAGTATTAGCACATGACTTTTCATGGAAACACAGTAATGAGAAAATTAGGCTTAAATGAATATCCTGCCATTTAAAGAAATACTGCTTCTACTTCACCCTCATCACTGCACAAGTGACGATTATTCTTTGTCTATGAAGTCACAAAATACTGTGCATGACAAATTAAAAATAATCTCATGTGCAATACCTCAATAAACAACATACTTTGATCTGGTAATTCTTTGAGAAATCAGAAAAAATATGCATTTTCTTTCAAAGGTAATGCATAAAGTCATCAAACATTGAAGTAACTGCTTTTACTAATTATACCAAATGAGGACATTCACTACATGCATACTTATATACACCACTTCTAAATAAATAATTTTGCAAAATAGTTAAAGAAGATGATGATTATTACTTATATGAAGCCTTATGACATCACTGAATAAGAGTCAGTGAGCACTCCTGCATGAGTTCTACAAACAATAATATGCTTTAACCATTATGAAATTAAACAAAATATGTATTTTATGATGAGAGAAAATGTTAGATAAACAGTGACAGCAGACACAACATAGCCCAATGATATCACTGAATGCATCAATTACACTCTATGTATTTTTTACAATAAAGGAAACACTCACCTAAATACCATGGCTCTAGACTAGATGCCACCTCTTTACCTACACAGTCATATGCCTTGCATGTGCCTGTCACACACAGTCTCTTACTAGTGTTTCTGGCTTGTCATCATTTGTCATATTGGGACTTGAACTAAGAGCTGCAGTGACAGCATGGTTCACTTCACCACCAGACCAGTGAATGATCATATTATGCAAAATAAAACAAGCAGCAGACATCCTGCACACAGTAGCTGGGTCATACTGAAGGCCTCTCCCAGACTCATCTAAGGATCTGAAATGGCTGTTCTGGAGGCCAAAGACCTTGTCAATGGCAATATGAGTCCACAACAGTGATGTGTTATCAATCTGTTCTTCAGCTCCCCTTGGATTCTCACTGGTATATAAAGAAGGAGGAGTAAGGTGGTATGAATAGGTACTTGTTCATATTTAGGGATATCCTTTGTCCTGGGGTTTATATATTCATTTTTTTATTCATTTAATTTGTTTATGGTGTAGTACACTGATCACAATAGGCCATTTGCAGGCACAGCCCAGGTAAGGAAATTCAAAAAAATGTAAAACATAATCAATTCACAAACAGTAGATAATCCCAAAGACAAGTGATGCAATATGTAAATATTAGGGTCTATATTATATCTTCGAAGAGTCATTTTACATCGAAATGCCATTCAGTGAACTGTTCATAGTGAGATCGTGGTACAGTGAAGATCATAATATTTGCCCTTTCCTCACTGTAGTGTGATCTCGGAGTTGGTATATATGATTAGTGGGGGAGGGGAGCAGTCCCGCACAAGAGCGAGTTCGCTGAACGTTATTTCGATGTAAAACGCTGTCTGTTGAACTGACTCTTTGAGGATATAATATAGACCCAAATATTAACAGAGTAGAAAAACAAATATGAATTAATTTTAGTAGTAAATATGAAAGGGAAGCAGCAGGTGAGAATAGAGGGTCAACATAGGAGTCATGCAGATGAGACGGGAGTTAAGTTATGGGTCCAGTGGAAATGCACTTGCAGTTAGATTTTTGATGGAAGTGTCTTTAGAGTTGAGCTTTGAATGTGGATAAAGAGGAGGCATCTTTTAGGTGAGAGGGAGAGATTGCCAGAGTTTAGGTGCAAGAATGGAGAAGGAATGGCCAAGTACAGTGCAGTTGGCTTTAGAGTATCTCAAATGAGGAAGTTAATTGGGAGAGGCTGCGGAGGTTATAGGGGGTGGATTTATTGAGGAGTGTGGCTGCAAGAGTTGGGAAGTCAACCAGTTAAAGTAATTGGAAAATAAGAGAACTTAGGAGTATCTCAACTCTATAGCAGACTGATAGCTATTTGTCTTTGGAGAGGGTGATACAGTGGTGTTCCTGAGGGGAGAACTAGAAATACGTCCACATATTTTGTTTTCAATGTAAAGTAGAGTGTATGATTTTGTTTTACAGGCTGAGACTATGACATGGAGCAAGTATTAAAGTTTTGCAAGGAGAACTCATTTGCCTTTTTCAGATCTAGCTGATCCAGATATAAAAGGAGATATTTTCAAAGATGAAAATAAAAGAGAACTCATATTTTTTCTGAATTTTTCAGTGTTGTTTTGGAAGTTAAGCAGCTGGTCTATCCGTAAACCTTGTTTCCACTGGGAACCATTCAGATGAGCTATATTGAGATTTGTAGGATTATTTTTAGCTTTTGTGAGGTTCCAATTATCATACTTTTTGTTTTGGAGGGGTTACACAGTAGCTTATGGTGGTGCTGCTGTAGCGTTGTCATCTCACAGTAAGATGCTGACCAGTTTGACTCTCAGCTAGAGCGTCTTCTGCGTGGAGACATGCGTGAATGGGCGTACCTTCGTTGAAGGTTGTGCGTCAGGGCTGGCAACTCGGCACATAAAAAATCAACTGCCAGTCATTAGAGGACCAGAGTTCCACTGTGGCAACCCCTAACCGGGAAAAGCTAAAAGACATGACGACGACGACACAGTAGCTTATGGTATTTCAGCCAAGAATTAAGGGGTAGTGGTCAAACTGAAGCTGGATTTGAATAGTTGAATGTGAGAGACTGAACTGAAGAATAATCTTGTCATCTGCATAAAGAGTGATAGGAGGGTTAGGGAGATCAGAGGGCAGTTTGCTAATAAATATTGAAAACAACAGTGGGATGACTATGGATCCCTGGGGCACTACTTTGGTAATGGGTGCTGGAGGTGATAGGGATGAGCTTATTCTGACCCTGAAACACACATTTGTTAAGAAATGTTGAAACCAGGTGATAGTGTTGAGGCAAAATCACAATTTGTTGGAGAGTGAAGCAGCAGGAAGTGCTCAATATGATCTAAAGTTTTGGTAAGGTCAAAGGTCAATGAAGATAGCTGCAGAAGGATTTCCTTTATCCACATTGAGAACAATCTCATCCATAAGTTCCTATAGTGCTGTCATAGTACTCAGGCCAATCCAGAATCCTTGCTGTGTAAGACTGATTAGTTGGTACTGCTGGATGCAAGTAGACAGTTGGTTGTACATTAGTATTTCAAGTATTTTCCCAAGTGTATGGAGGACAGAGATAGGGAAGAAGTGGGATGTATTTTCAGGCTGAGACTGCTTGGGAAGGGGTTTAACAGGAGCGGTTTTCCATATGTCTGGGAGTGTACTTTGTGTTAATCAGAGGTTATAAATATGAAGAGGAGGTGTGGTAAGGAAGCCTTTGTAGAGTGATATAAACCAAAGGGGTAGGTCAGCTGCACCAGGGACTGCATCCAGTATGGTATGTTTTCCAGTAGGGTGTCAAGGCCTTTGTATGTAATGAAAAGTTTTTAAAATGGAAATAGGGGATAACTGCAAGGGGTTTGGGTGAGCTGAGGAGAGGTAGAATTTGCAGTACTAGGCAGGTGGCTAGTTCCTTGAGAATGTCAGAGGCTGGAAGTTGGCCTTGAGAGGTCTGGATGGTAATAAACGTAGACGTGCGATCTGTGGATTTCTGGCCTGTGATAAAATTTACTTCCTGACAGAAATGTTTGGTTTTGCCTAGCAGAGCAAATTGTTTCTTTTTGAAATGGTTGGTTTTGTGCCTGTACATGACTTGCTTAACTAGGTTATGATGAGCAATAACAGAGACAGATTTCGGCTAGGAAGTGTTCCAGAATGGTTTTAAAAGACAGGGGGGGTGGGTATTGACTTTATGGATATAGGTAAGATGTTTCAGACCATTGCAAAATGGTATGATCATGCCTGGCATATTTGATAAGCTTGTGACAGAGAGAAACTTTTGTTCACTGGATCATGATGACCAAGTGGAAACACAGATGTGCAGAATGGTATTTTGTGCCAGACAAGCAGATGGATGCTGGATAATTTTAGAGGTGTTAGCAAGCTGTGTATATGTTAGATGACAGGGTTGTTCTAACCAATTTAGGGTTTTTAGTGCCATACAGTGCTGGGTCCTGAAAGGGTTTTTTGCTGCATATTTTGCAGTTTATTACAGCATTGTTCAAGGTTTGCTTTTTGTGATGCTTGGAGGTTAGTAAGGAGGAGAGTGCCATAAAGTAGTGAGGGGAAGACGTAAATAGTGACAAGTGTAGTTGTAGTAAGGAGGAGAGTGCCATAAAGTAGTGAGGGGAGGAGGTAAATAGTGGCAAGTGTAGTTGTAGTTCCATTGCTGAGAAAATTTATAGGTTTATAAAGCATCCCTAGATTTTGGTGATTTTTTTATGCAATTTTGTATTTGCAGGTCAAATTTAAGATTATCATCTACTATCATCCCTGATAATTTGCTAAGAGATCTGACTTCAGTGGTTGTGTTCTTAGGAGAGAGGATTTTAATTTTTTTTTTCATGAGAGAGGGATTTGGGAGGAAATCCTTATCTGTTCTGGGGGGGTGGGTTGAGCATGGATTGTGAGTTACAAAGGGTCTATATTAAATCAGCAAATGCTTAAAAAAGCGAAAGCTGATTTATCGACCCCATGTAAGAGAAAGCTTACAATCCTGAATACTCGGAACAGAGATTTTTTTCCCAGAGACAAAAAAAATCTCTGTGCCACAAAAAAATAAAATAAAAAAATAAAAACTTCAGAATATTTCATAAACTGGGGGGCTTCACACCCCCACACTTAAATATACCTGTTCCAAGATCGCACTACAGTGATGAAAACGGCAAAGTACTGGAGGCAGTCAAGCAATTTCTTTCCTAGGGAAAGAAATTGCTTATATGCCATTTCTCTATTTTGCTGTTTCGTGCTTTCAAGCTCGATCAAGACGCATTGAAGGATTGTGACTTTGATTATATAATAGGAACCCAATACAAAGCCATGTTTCAGAGGCTGCTAAACCTGCCTGAATAATTCTTTTAGATGTGCCAGGTTGTCTGATGTGTATATGACTGTGGGGGTGATCTGCATTTTGTATATGGGAGGCTGTTGTGTGGCTGTGTGGAGAATGTTGGTGAGAATGTTAAAAGGGGGGACTAAGGATAGAGCCTTGTGATACACTGGTGGTGACTGTTAGGTAAGGAAAGAGAGAAAAACTTGAGTGCCATTTTATTGACTGATACCTATTGGACAAGTAGCTTTTGAACCATAGAATGATGGACTAAGACAGACATAATGAGGACATCTGAAGGAGAAGTTTGGTGTGACAAACTGTGTTGAAGGCTTTATGCAAGCCTAGAAATAAGGAAGAGAGTAGTTTGTTGTTATCTCTAGCTTTATTGGTAGTATTTATTTTATTTGTTAAACATAGTAGCATCTAGAAATACTTTTGTGAGGTTAAGTGACTAGCTAAGAAGCATACAGGATACAAGCAATATCTGAACAGCTCATACCCAGGATATAGTGTGTTAGCACCTCCGAACCTTAATTGCCAGCTATAATGACAAATAAATCTTTGCAAGCATTAAGCGTCACTTCTACTCACACTACTTGTGCAACACATTCCAATTACCATGACTGGGATTTGGGCTACTTAGTTGGAAGAACAGAGATGCATGTTTTTAGTATGTTCTATCTTTTAAAAAAGGCACTGATGGGTTTATTATTAATTTTGATATACAAGTGCTCTCTGACAACTGCTGAGTTTTATCTTACTGTTATGCCAAAGTAAAAATTAAGATCTGCAGTCACAGAACTTCATAAAATTAATTCTGCTACTACTAGAATCATATATAACATTATAAATTCTGCAAGATTTGGGATATACAGGCTAATTCATTTCTTCTACTTCTTCTTCTTTCAGCTTTTCCCGGTTAGGGGTCGCCACAGTGGATCACCTGTCCGCTCATGATTGGCAGTGGAGTTTTATGGTGTTGAGTTGCCAGCCCGGCACCTAACCTTCCACAGAAGGCACACACACACACTCACGCCTAGGGCCAATTTAGAGTGTCCAATCCACTTACAGCATATCTTTGGGATGTGGGAGGAAACTGGACCACTCGGATGAAACCCACACGAGCAGAGGGAGGAGATGCAGACTCCGCACAGAAGACACCCCAGCTGAGGATTGAACCGGAGAACCTTTTGCTGTGAGGTGGCAAAGCTACCCGCTGCACCACTGTGGCCACCCTAGGCTAATTCATTTTTAATGTCCTGAAAATGGCTTTACATAGAAGGCAATGAAAATGCATGCTGAGAGGTATTCTTTCTTAAGAGTTAGCAGTCCATACAGCGCTAAACCTCTTAGAGCAAGAAATCTAGACAACGCCATAAATAATGGGGAAAAATGCATAAAAATAGGAACCATTTTTAAATATTGCTCTTGCAAACTTAGAAAGTTGAAATAATAATAGGTTTTGCATTAGCATGAATTTTCTGAAGAGTATGAAGTCTGACACTCATGACAAAGATTTGGCAATGATTTGCTAGAAAACTGCAATTTTATGAGTAACATGAGGCAAAAATCTGGACATTCTACAAAAAATCTGTACAGTTGAGTGATATGGTCCACAGTATAAAAATAAAAAGCCTTAAACTTGCTTGGAATGGAGAGTTATACATTTACCCACTTTGGTGACATCAACTTACATAGACTTTACCCTCACAGTCAGATCATACATGACGTCAGTCCACTGTTTCCATGTCATTCTACTGCACATTTAACTGAGGCCATTTCAGAACATAGAGACATAGAACATATGAAGTAACACTAGTTTTACACCCTTGTTACAAGGACTAGAAAGAGCTTCTGTTTTCTATTTATCCATTATTGTTGCTCAACTTCTTTGGAGAGGCAGCCTGTATTATCTTAACAAAAGTTACATACATTCTGCCTTTGAGATTTAAGACAGGAATTATGCCTGTCCTTAATGAAATGCTTGAACTATTACAGCATTGGTCAGGTCTATTGTAATGTATGAACTGCAGCTAAATTACATCAATGTTTTCAAGACTAATCAGAAACATCTTCCAACATATTTAAAAGCATTGGAATCTCCAACTTATTGTGCTGTCTGTGCTAGTAAATTCAGTTTCTTTAAGAGTTAATAATCAAAATGCTCTTTAGCTAATCTTTTCCTAAAAGAGTAAGCCTTAATTTTAATTAAAAACACTTCAGTGCAGATATCTTTCAGGAATTAGTGTGCACTAATTCCTTCCGCTCATTTATATAGATTAGGATGAGGATTTTTTATTGTTATTGATCGATTAACACCAGCAAGCAATCAAGCAGTGGTTAATTAGAGCATATATATCTATGTTTATTGCTAGCGTTGCTATCCCTACGTTTTCTGGCACGGAATGAAATAGTTTCCAAAGTACTGCAGAACAGGCAGTAAATGCCTGTGTTTCCACAAATACTTCATTTTATAAAGCTTAATCATTCATACCACTTATTTAGGGGAAAAAAGTACTTTGTCACCATTTATTGACACTGTTGTAAAGCCATAGGCTAAGGTTTTTAACTCCTTTTGCGGTTAAATTTTGACATTTTCTGAAAGCAATATGACATTTGAAAACTTTGTTGAACACATAATATGAAAATGTTCTAGTGACATTTGATTTCATCATTTTTTTTAATTAATTGAATGAATGTTATATTTATTGTTTATTTGCATTTTTTAACCAAAAATGTCTGACTGAGTAGGTGCCCATTTTCACAGGAGCCTGAAGTGAAAAGCTACAGTAACATACAATGCAGTACATTTAGTGCAATTCAATAGAATGGTAAATAAAAGGACATACCACACAAAGACATTCATTCCCCTTCAATAAAATGAAAAACAACTCATCTCATTCAGATCATGCAGTCAGACATCTCAGTCAAAGATTAAATATAGTCAAGATATTCGCAAAGAGTATGCAACAGACAGATTCGCTGGCAATCTTATATGGTATACTGTGGCAAAGAATGTTTTAACCATGTAAGGCTTAGCATTTACTTTGACTGCTCTCTCTCTCATGGATGAGACAAACATTGGTCCAGCAAAGTGATGTATTAAGCTTACACTGCAGGAAAACAGAAAGTAAAGGAATGAATGTCAGGAATACTGGCTACAGGTCATAACCTCCTACTTTGTGCCATACTGCCAGACTATTATGTTGGTAGACATCTAATTAAATATTTCCAGTGTTCTCTAGACGTGCAGCTTCCTGAATGACAGTGTCCTGAAACACAATGTTCTCAGCACAACTAACAAAAAGTGCACACTGCAGAAAATGCCTTTAGACTTTGTGTGTCTGCAGTTAAACATTCGAGAAATAACTGCATCAAAAATGCTGCAGCAACAAAGACTGCCTAAGTACAGAGGGAAAGAGTCAAAATTAAATTTATTTATTATAAGACTATATTTTTTTAAATAGCTGGACAAGTGTGAGAGTCCTTTTTATCCATAATCCATGCAAAAGAAATGAGAAATATTACAAGCATAGTGTGAAATGTACATGCAATGAAGTCTATATGCAGAATAATCAAAGGGCAGGAAATACAGAGTCCTACTAAGAACAACATTAAAAAGTCTTACTAAGAACAACATTAAAAAGAAGTGCTGTAGTGACATAATACAATGCAAGATGGATAAATTATATAAATGCCAAAAAAAGAAAAAAATAATAAAATTCAATATATATGTAAATAGGTTCATAGGTTGGTACTGGGCTATCGGCCCTAGGGCCTATACAAGCCTAGCCATAACAATTCCCTGGCTATGTCTTCCACAATATTTACTTCCCTGGACTCCTGTGTAACAGAGTGACTGATGTGATCCCCAGCATGAATTTCCCATCTCCCATCCAATTGTCAAGGTTCCTTTTGGTGAGGGCCAAAGAGGCACCCTGCTTGACATGTATGGGCAGTCTATTCCAGAGTCTGAGGAGTCTCTGGGTCAGGAGCCTATCTCCCCAGCATGTTTTGTTCATTGTGATGACAAGGTTTAGATCTCTGGAGCATGTGGCTCTGAGGGATTGGGATTTATTTAAGTGTAGCATGTCCAACAGCTCTGGGTTTGACATGGCCTTGTATGTTAAGCAGAGATCGCCTCTGAGTAGACGATATGTGACAGAGTATAGCTGGAGTTTTTTTTAGACTGTCAGCATAGGGCATCTGCTTTAGGCCTGTGATTCTTTTAGTGAGGTATTTCTACGTCCTTTCCAGTTGTTGCAGATGTCTTGAGAGGTACATACCAAATTCTATAATGGGTCTAATGAGGGATGAGTACTGTAGGACAAAGACCTCCTTTTTCTGGATGAAAAGGCCTTAATGATGAGGTGTGCCACATAGAAGGATTTCCTGACTGTTGCAGCAATGTGGTTATAGAAGGTGAGACCACTGTCCACCTGTGTCCCTAAGTCTCTTATCACACTTTCGGTGTTTAGTGTACTGCCAACTATCTGGTAATTCACGGGTACTTGTTTTTTTCCTAAAGGGGATAACTGTACGTTTCTTGGCATTGAGCTTGGGCCCATGGCTCTGGTACCAAGCATCTGTTCCTCTAAGGTCCTTTTGAAAAAATATCCACATCATTTGGGGATTCAATAATGGCTCCCAGTTTGCAGTCATCTGCGAACTTTGTTAGCCAGAGTCCCTTAGTGTAGGCCTGTGTTTCAGAGAAGCAGATGCCAAACAAGAGCGGTCCCAGGACTGAAACCTGAGGTACTCCACTTGTCACTTGTCTGGAGTTGGATTTGGAGTCAGCTACTTTTACAGTGTGGGTTCTGTCAGTAAGCCAGTTGGCAACCCATCGAGTGATGTAAGGATTAATGCCCAGCTTAGTAAGTTTATCTATGATTCCAGAGTGGGGGATGGTGTCGAAGGCCTTGGCAAGGTCCAGATAGGCTGTGTGGACCACCTTACCCTCGTCCACAGATCTGGAGACTGATTCGAAGAAGTCAATCATGTTTAGGAGACAGGATCAGCCCTTCACGAACCCAAACTGGGTGAGGTCCACTGTTTGAAGGTTGCCAATGTCATTTTTTATAAGTTCCGTGATAATACATTCCATGGCCTTACAGATCAGGCTCATCAGACTGATGGGGAGGTAGTTCCCAGGATCCAAGGTGGATCCCCCCCCTTGCAGAGTGGGTAACTGTAGCTGTGCACCACTCAGTGAGCATGAAGCCTTAGGTGAGGCTACGATTAAACATGACACTTAGGTGAGGTGCCAGTTCATTTTGTAGTTCATGTAGTACACAGCCTGGGATGTCATTTGGTCCCATGGATGCTGTGGAGAGTGCGGTTTCTACCTGTGTGGCCGTTATTACTGGAATTTGGCAATCTTCTGGTATTGAGATGGGCCCTTTGGTGGCTGGGTGGGGGATCAAGTCGGGACAGAATCGATCTGCCAGGATATTGCCTTGTGGTTGTCAGAATATATATATGTTTTTTACACTTACACTCGCACCCTCGCGTTCACTGCCGCATACTTACATCCTTTTCCCCATTCTGTTGTAGCTCAGAGTAGATCTGAGCACTGCCATTTAGATTCTTGACATAGTTATAGAATGCCTTGTGGTTGTCCTTGGAATATATATATATATATATATATATATATATATATATGGGTCTATAGTGGAACATCAACTTTTTAAAACATTGAATGTTCTAATATCGACCTCTATTCAGTGAAGGTTGACAATATCGAACATGCAGAACAGTGAATTTTTTCCCACCACACATACAGACAACACAAGCACACCAAACAAACAGCAATCCACCCACATACACCTAAAATCCTACATCTAACCCAACACTAAACTGTACATACACCAATAGCTATCCATTTAACTTAACCCAAACCCTAACACTAAGGTCCGTCACTATTGCACACTCACCTCACCCACGCCCTAACCCTAACTCACCTACCCCGCCCTAACCCTCACAACCACACAATTGCACACTTACCTGACCCATGCCCTAACACTAACTCACCTACCCCACCCCTTAACCCTCACATCCACACATCACAACCACACAATTGCACACTTACCTGACCCATGCCCTAACACTAACTCACCTACCCCACCCCTTAACCCTCACATCCACACAATCGCACACTTACCTTACCCGTGTCCTAACCCTAACTCACCTACCCCGCCCTAACCCTCACGTCCACACAATTGCACACTTACCTAATCCCGACACGTAACTTTCCACTACAGTGCTGAAAATAGCAAGGCCAAAGGAATGGCCAACCAAATTCATTTCCTAGGAAGAAATTCGGTGTTCCGCAGCTTCGCTATTTTCAGCATTCGCTGAATAGGGGTCAATATTAGAACATTCTAAGTTGTGAAACTTCGATGTTCTAATATAGACCCATATATAAATATATATATATATATATATATATATATATATATATATATATATATATATATATATATATATATATATATATATATACACACACACACACACACACACACACACACACGATTCCCCTTCACAAGATCGAATGGATGGAAGCTCAAAATTCATAATCTCGAGACAAGAATCTCAAACTTCCATTCACTCAAAATTGTGAATGGGAGCCTTAGGTTTAAACAATAAAAAGTTAACTTACCTTATTGCAGTGGGCCAGGTCCCCTGTACCCCAGCAGTTTAAATGTGAATGTTCCGTGACCGCACTTTAGTGGAGGAATGGAAAATCTTCTGTTTTGTGCTTACGCGTATAGCGCGGAATGGGAGAATTCCCTTTCCTTCACTATAGTGTGATCTCGGAGTAGGTATATTTAAGTAGGGGGGTGTGGGGGGTGCAGAGGGGTGAAGTCCCCTTGCAAAAACATTTGAAAGGTGTTAATTTTTTTGTCCCTTTTATATGTTCAAGTTTCTCTAAATTCGAGATTCTGGTTTCGAGTTTATGACTTTAGAGTTTAGAGAAATTCGATCATATGAAGGGGAACCATAGACACACACACGCATAAGGCAAAATATCTGTAACTTCTCAGGGCTACTATGCATTTTAGCATTCCAAAAAAAAAAATACCCAGAGAGATCATGGGAGATTTATTTGATTGAGCTTGGTATATGACTCTTGCCACAGAGGAGTTGGAGGTAGCTGAGATATATCTGATATTGGATATTGATAATAGAATATGAAGGGTGAGGAGTATGGAGTAAGGAAAATGTTAGTGTATGAATTTCATTTCTAATATGCTCTTATTATAAGATGGATTCTTGAATGTTCTTCAGTATGTATCTGCTGATTTGTTTTCCGCCTAATATTATTAAATGCGAACAGATTAAGAAATGTATAAGATTTTATGTTTATCATATTGATCACTGCTGCAGTAGCCTTAGCTATATGGGTTATACCTGCCAAGGATATAACAGCCGGCCAGCTTCCAAAGCTTCAGGGCACCTTCCACGTGCCCAAACTGTCAAGCAGCTTGAACTGATCTGACTAAAAGTCAAGTTTAGTTATGAAGACCTTCAGAGTATTATGGCCACTGAAGACTACCATCCTCTGAGGCTTTCAAAGATAGACAGTCAGATTGAGCTTTCTTTTGCAGGCACATAAGTTCCCTTTGTGGGAAAATCTTTCATTTTGTTAATTTTGTTGTTGTTTTATTACTTTCCTTTTGAATAAAGTTATTTTAAAGCTAGGAGTGTTTTGATTAAATGGACTGTCTTTAGACTATAGCATACTTTTAAATGGGGCACTCATTTTTTTTCCTCTTGGCTTAAAAGTTGGGTAAAATAACTGCAAACATTTTTCTGTGGAGATTATTGTGTTTTTTTCTATCAAAGAAGCAACTTTTGTGGACTGGAAGTGTTTACCAGTAGTTGCTACTTTTCTTCCCAAGAAAGAGGCACCATTTTTGCTTGACCATGGAGCAGACTACCAGTCCCATGATCAGTCATACTTCCAGTCATAAAAAACAATTAAGCAAATAGTCTTTGCCACCACAACAATTTAGCATTTGGCTGAGCTGCTGGTGGATGATTCTGTTGTGGCCATTTATTGTACCTCAGGCCACTCATCTTTTACCTTGTTTCCCTCTTGTGTAGAACCTACAGCCACTATGGACTAGGGGTTAACCACATCCTCTGTGGCTATTGGGGTCCCATTGGTGGGAAGGGAGACCCACTCTTATTTGTTCTGGGAGAGGGAAAAGAGAAGGTTTCTCTGTTGTGTCAGAATGTTGTTCCCATTGCCACAGAAGCAGCTGATGCAATTTGTAACATGGCTGGCCCCATTTTTTTCTGTCCAAAAGAAACAGGAAACCAAGCATACATTGACACCATCTCAGATTTCTTTGGATAGGAGTATTTTACTGGGTCTGTCTTAGGGTTTAATTCAGGCTATTGATCCTTCTTGTAAAGTAGGTTTCAGGTAAAAGAAACAAGGATTCCTCTTTTCCTGAAGGGATTCAAGATTCTGAATCTGAACAGGAAGGTGCAAAGATGGACACCATTTTTTCCCTTAGATTTCTGATTCAGACTCAGAAAAGATTTCAGTTTCTTATTCTCCCTCTGGGGGATTCTATTTTTCTGAGACAATTGCTAAGATGTGTTAGTGTTTTCAATGAGAGAACATCGAGGTCCCAAAGTCTCTCCGAAAATACTATAAGTTATTAGAGAAGCATTTTCCTGAACTTACACTCATTCCTCCTGTTCTGTCTACTTTAGAGGATGTGAGTGTTACTGTCTGCAATTTTCCTGATAATCAGCCAGCTACCTCAAAAAGGCAGATATGATGTACAAAGTTCCTCAGTCTTTTAAATGTTTATACTCTATTCCCAGACCTGACCCAGCAGCTATATCTTTAGTTGTCTCCACTGTTTCTAAGCACTTAGTTAATTCCAATTGTGGTAACTTTATTGATATGTGTGGAAAAAAAGTTTATACTTCTGCAACTTAGATTTTCAAAATTTTGAATTGTTATGCTCATATGTTTGTTCTGACAAACTATAAAAGTATAAGGAATGCTTTATCTGCAGTTTCTTCTTGTGAGGAAAAATCTGTTTCAAATAACATTGTTTCTTCTATTCCACAGGTCACTACTCATTGTTTGCAGCTCATGTATGACTCTGTTGATCATTTGTCTAGGACTATGGCCACTGGTACTGTTTTGAGGAGGTTTGAATGGCTACATACTCAGAACCTCCCAGATGATATTAAAAATAAGATTTTAAATCCTCCCTTGGATAGAGATTTAGTTATTGGCCTCTCTGTTTCAGAGGTGATCAAAACGTGTGATGAAAGTGCCAATCTTATCAGAGGAATCACTAAGATTTTGCAGACCTCTTTTTCCAAATAGTTTTTAGAGATTTTATATTTTCTCATACAATTTTGGCAGAAAATAGCATAAAACGTTTCAATAAAATTTAAGTAAACAGATGTTTAAGATGAAATGGTAAGGGGGATCCAAAAATATTGTTAGACATCTCAAAATCAAGGAAAGTCCAACAAGTCTGAATGACTGTTCAATAGACCTTGTGACTCCCTCCCATCCTGACCCATTTTTTTCCCAGAACATCTGGATCTCCATTTCCTCTTGGCAACATATTGATTTAAGCAAATGGGTTCTGAAAATCATTCACCAGGGTTACAGGTGGCAATAGAAGGAAATACCTCCTTTCCAGGGGAGGAGCATTCTTCATTCTAAAGATTAGACTCTTTTTTTTTCCACCTGCTCATCATCACATGCTGTCCCAAAGGCTATTAGAACTAGTTCCTCCTTCCCAGATAGAGAAGGGTTTTCTTTCAATCATGTTCCTAAGCCCAAAGAAAGAAAATGCGTGAAGACCAGTTCTGGATCTCTCTTTCCTAAACCTGTTTGTGATAGTATCCAAATTCAAACAGATGTCACTTCACAGCCTGCTACTTCTTCTTCCTCTTTCAAATTTCTGGATAAAACATGGCTTAAAAGATACTTATTCTCACATCTCTAGTCATCCAGACATTAGACATTTCTTAAGGTTTTTGTGACTCTGGATCACATTATTAGTTATCTGCCTTACCCTCAGGATTATCCACTGCACCAAGAGGGTTCAAAAATATCTAGTTCCAGATATAGTTCATTGCAGGCTACAGAGCATCCACATTTTTCCATATTTAAATGACTTGCTTATCTTTGCAGAGTCATTTTCAAAAAGTATCAGGAATCTCTTTCTTGGGTGAGATATCTGTTATATAAGCTGGGATTAAAAAAAAAACATTCAAAAGGCTTTCTTGACTCCCACACACAGGATTGTGTTCCTAGAATGTCAACTAGATATTTTCAGTCTAAAGAGCTTTTTTTCACCAAGAAAAAAAGTAGATCATTGTTTAAATCTATTTCTAAAGTTTTCCACTCAGATTTCAATCACTGTGAGGGAATATACCTTAGGAGATTCGGTCTCATGTCACCTATGATTCTCATGATACCTCTGGTAAGAATCCACATGAGAAAGATGCAGTGGTATCTTAAATCTCTTTGGTCTCAGCATTAAAACTTTTTGTTTTTTCAAATCCCAGTGCTGAAGTTAGTCAGAAGAGAAATCTTTTGGTGGAGACAACAGATATCCTTAAATCCAGATCTCTCTTTCTCCATCCCTCATCCAAAGCAGTCAATCACTACAGACACTTCAGTCTTTGCTTGGGAACCAGTTTCAGGAGGGGCAAAAGTGCAGGGTATGTGGGACACTAAGGACAGATGCAAGCACATAAATATAAAGGAGGTGCATTCCCTTGTGACACTGCCAGCCCAGCTATCTGGAATTTTGGAAATAATATGTCATTTGTGAATATTAATATGATTTATATGCATGTCTTACAAATGTAAGCGATCTATATGTTATGTGTATATTAAACTACTGCTGCAGAAGTGTGTCTTGAACAGAGTTTGTACAGTACTGAGCTTCAAGGATGTGTCCACAGTGTACCCTACTGGGAAAGAACAGAAATGTATATAAACTGTATACCTGTGGAAATGTATGTTTTAATAGTAGAAACTGGAACATAAAGCGTTAACATGCAAAACTTCAAGAAAATAAGTTGAAGTTGTTTTACTATTGTGTTATCTCTTAGTTTCATTGATGCAGACACAATGTCTACAGCTAGAGGTTTTTCTATTGTCTTGAAATAGAAATAATTGCTAGGTTTCAAATGTAAAAGCGTTTTATTGTTTTACGTCTCCCATGTTCTGCAAACTTCTAAGAGAAATGTACTTCTCACACGCGAGATGTTAAAATTCTGTTAGTTTCTGTTATCCTGGGAACCGAAGGCAGGTGACAAAGAGTGATGTCATCCAAGTTGAGCCAGCAGTAATGTTTGATAGTAATTTAAGAACTCTCTCAGAGAAAGACTGTGCATTTTATATCTTGTCTTGGACCTAGAAACACCTACTCAGCAATTCTGCCTGCTTGTTGTCTGTTAAGGTTTAGGTATAGTACTTATTTTAGAGATAGATAGGAATATATACAGATTAGTTTAGATGTTTTCTGTATTCATTTGAGACTGTCCTGCAGTGTTGTTTTAAAATATTTCATGTGATTCTGAACTCTGCAGTTACTGTGTTTGAGTACTGTATTGTTCTTTTATTATTTATTATTAAATATATGTAAATATATCTTTGTGGCTGATATTTGTGAGACATATTTAAGCTCTTAAAGTAATTGCATATGTATTTGGTGACACTGTACAGATCACTACTAAATAATTTTGATCTTGGTCACACTTACCATTGGATAATAGTAACATTACATAGTAGGACTAGTCACTCTTTCTAAGGGCATTTATAGTACCTGATAAGTAGGGTTGGTGGCAATGATAACTACCTTATAGTCTGAGTGGAAGGGGACATAGCTAGTAAACCTGTGCCAGCCTTCCCCAGGTGTGTGTATGTGTCTGTATATAAATCAAATGTGTGTGTGAGCTACATAGGCAGGGACACGAAGAAATGTTTGGACATAGGGGGTGCTAGAGGTCTTGGTTTGACTCCTCAGCTGAGATCTTAACCTTATATCTGTGCCAGTGGGGAGCCTTACTGGGGATCTGGAGAAAGAGGGAGAAACCAGCCCCAGACTGACTGTTATCTCTGTGTGCTCTTAAGGGAAACTGTACTTTACTGTGTGTGTACCTGTCATCCTACCATTGTGTACGTCCCTCAGTGTTGCCAGTGGTAAGGATTGAGGCTCCTTGATTACTGGGCCAGTGCAGGGGCATCACACTCCTGATCAAGGCACTCAAGTCTCTGAGCCATCTTTGATCACCAGGACCTCTTCAATAGTTACAGACAATAACACAGTCATGTGGTACATCAACAAGTAAAGGGGAACTAGGTTGTATTGCTTCTGGAGAATAGCCATGTTAGCTTGGAATATAGCATCAAAGCACAATTTCACTCTACAGGCATCCTATATTCTGTCAGAGCAAAATTGTGTGGCAGACAAGCTGCCCTCTTCTTTTTCTTCTACCTCCCAAAGTAGTTAACTAAGGTAATCTATCCACGTAGCTAAGGCTACTGCAGCACTCATTAATGTGATGAACATAGTTCAGGCATGTAAATTGAACTTAGCATAACAGTAGATGCTCAAATCATCTCTGCTGCAGTAGCTGCTCCCTCCCACCGTCAGCTTTGTTTTTTGCTGTGCTTTTTATGCCAGGGTATTTTTTGCTGCACCTAGGATTGTCCTTTCAGGGTTTAGTCTCCCTCTCTCTCTGCTGGCAGGAAAGCTCTGAAGGGCTTGCCACCCAATTTTGTCTTTTTATTCAGTTTAGCTAGAGCTGCTTGACAGTTTACGTGTGTGGAAGGAGCCCTGAAACTTTGGAAGCTGGTCGGCTGTTATATCCTTGACAGCATATAACCCATATAGCTAAGGCTACTGTGACTGTGATCAATTGAACATCTACAGTTATGGAAAAAGTTCAATTTACACAACTGTTCTTTCTGAATAGAAAGTTCTATCATTGAATTTGGAAATCATGTCTATTATGGAATATCACAAACAAGTAGTTAGTACATCTTAGTTAAAAAAATTAATGCTGCAGTGTTCATTTTTAAATGGCCAGTGGTTGTTCTATTATTGTTACAATAATATTGCTTTTAAATAAAAAAAGTATAAAATATGAAATATTCTGTATGTTGAGGAGACAGAAGCTTGACTTTCTTATCTCCTATGTACATTTTTCTCTTTGCAATAAAATAGATTATTATTCTCTGCTGAACTGCTTCGTGTGAAAGTTATTTGGTACCTTAACATTTGCCTCCACATCAGTTTTCATAAATTTGCTGTTTTGGTTAATTGTATTTGGTAAATTCTGGTGAAGGGAAATGTCTTGGATCAGACATCGGCTATACTATATCAAGGGAAATTATAAATAAAATGTCAGAAAATACTGCATTATATGAATTATCAAATATACCTTAAAGCTGAAAAGAAATGTGAGGATATATGAGAGCCTGAAGATACTTCTTAATAAAATCTTGAGAAAATCCTTGGACATGAATAATGATAAATGGAGGCATGTCAGGATAAGTGGGCCTAGAGTGGAACACACCAGAGTTATCTGTGACCTCTGTAGTTTTTCCCATTTAATAATGGAAATAGCAATAGACTGAATAATGGGGCATATACAGATGGGGGGGGGGGGTTAGACTACTGTGAATATGTCCACAAATTATTTTATAATACTATTAGATTTATTTATTTATTTATTTATTTATTTATTTATTTGCATTTGTTTCCCGAGAGATGTACTGGGACAGGGTGAACCCATTTTCAGTCGAGGCCCGGGGAGAAAAGCTCCAAAAACAAACAATATGATAAAGCTACAGATGACTTAGAAGAGTTGTTATCTGGAACTTTAGACATATTTTATCAGTTTTATAAGGAAATGAGTTCACATTTTTACTTGCAGATGTCTATAATTATTAGGTTTAGTGGGAATGAAGGATAGAAATTGGTCTTGCATGCACCGTGGGAGGGGCAATTATTTGTGGGTAGGGATATATTCAATTGTAAATGATACTGTATATAAGAATTGTTTTTTTATTGAGAGAAATTTGTGAGTTCATGGCCAAATGGACAAAGAACGTAATGTCTTTGTGGTGGGAAAATAAAAAGGTTAGTGTTTCCATTGATATAGCTATGATGCTTCACCTAGCCACATGCCCAAAGGGTAGGAACATAAAGTATATCCATATATATGTGTAGTAGAGAAAAGGAATCAGCAAAGGATGGCCAAAGGTCAGGCATATGGGCAATGTCCAGCTTTCAGTGATGGTTAATTTGGCGTAAAGAATGCAAGATCAGAATATTGGTTACTGAGATGGCTGGAACAGGAAAAGGAGGATTTTGGTGGGTGGAAATGAAAGAAAGATACAAAAACATGGTGGTCTGTTGACTTCTGGGGAAGCTGATCATGTTGAGGGAGTTTAAAAACTTTTATTTGTTGGAGGTGCTGAAGGGGGAGATATACAACCACAGAGTAAGTAAATTAAGGAAGTAAGATGAACAGGGATAAAGAATAGACTGACTTAAAAGAAACTAAGGTTAGCCATGGCCTGATGTCATATCAAGTTATATGAGGGGGAAATGGTTAAGTTATGGGGCTATAGTTAATAGAAAAAGAAGCATAGGAAATGGTGAGATTACAAGGAAGTATATAAGCAATCGTGGATTGTGGTACAAAATTGCAGGACAGGAGTTATATATTGAGAGAAAGGAGAAAGGGAAACACTTGAACATATGAATGAACTGCAGGGATCTGGGAAAGTAATTGATGGACTGGCAATGGACTATACCAAGAAGGATGAAGAGCAGCTCTGAAACTAAAATGTTTGGGGCCATATTTGATTTGCAGAAGTGATTGCTGCACAGATGGTACATGGTGCCTAAAAGATTGAAAGATAAAGGATGGAACAGTAGACTGTTAGAGATACACAGGGAAGAAAGTGAACAATTTGCATGTATAGGGGTAATGCAAAAAATAAGACATTAGGAGGAATACGTTTCTTGTGGAAGGATGCATACAGACGATAGGTGTTTTGCTTGTTTGGGGTTAAAGAAAAGCAGCTTTTCTGGGTGTAGTGGACATATCTAAAATGTAGCCACATGTTGCTCTGGTGAAAGTTATGACAGCAAAATAGAGAGGGAGCCAGGAAATGAGAAAGAAATGCAGAGTGGAAGTATCCAGATGAGTTAGAAAAGGGGCTTCGAGTGTAAAAGCTTAAAAATGAGAAATTTATCTGTACATACATTAGGGCATTAAACAGTTGGGAGGGGAAGAGGAGAACAATTCAATTAGACAAAAGAGGAAAAAGGCAGCTTTTAATGCTATGGAAGTGTGGTGTCTGGGGAACACTATGACTTAGTAGTGAAAGGATGGAAGCCATATTATGTGGGGGACAGGAGTTCTTCATACAGGGCATAGTTTAGCAATTGCTTTTGAATACATTGTTCAAGTATTTTGGAGAGGGAGGATAAGATTGCTATAGGTCTAAATTTAATAATGTCTGTTGAATTTCCTCCTTTGTGCAGAGAGATCATCATCATCAACCCCCTTTTTTCCCATTTTCTCCATGGGGTCGTGGAATTGTGTTAAATGTCCCATCTCTCTCAATTCAGTGCCACACTCCTGCTTTCTTTGACATTCATGCCTGACTGTCGCAGATCTTATTTTACACAATACATCCACTTCTTTGCTGACTGTCTTTGTCTCCTCTTACCTTCTTCCTGTCTGTCCCTCATACTCCTCACCAGATTGTCTTCTGCTTTTTTGCATATGTCCAAACCACCACACTCTGTTTTCTTTGAGCTTTTCTTCTATTGGAGCTACTTTGGCTTCTGCTCTTATGTACTCGTTTCTTCTTCTGTCCCACAGAGTGCATCCTACCACCCTTCTCAGGTACTTCATTTCCATCATCTCTATCTTCTTCATCTGCTCTGCCTTTACTGCCAGGTTTCTGTACAATACAGTAGTACTGGTAGCACCACAGTCTTGTACACCTTACTTTTCAGCATCTTTGGCATTCTTCTGTCATAGACTACACCTGAAACTCTATGACAGTTGGCTGTAGCCCCTCTAATTCTACCTTTGACCTATTCACTCAGACTTCCCTTCTCCTCAACCACCCCTCCCAGATACTTGAAGCTGTTTACCTGTTCCACTATCTTCCCTTCTATCTCAATTCTCAGCTTTTTCTGATTTCCCCAGTGTGCTGTCATTACCACTGTCTTATATGTGCTTAGTTTCATCCCACGTGCCTTCAGTTTTGCATTCCATTACTGTAGACATTGTTGGAGTTCTTGCTCAGAGTCCCACTGTAATGCCACATCATCTGCCTACAGCAACTTTGTTGTTCTGTCCCCTCCAACCTGTTTGCTAATGTACTCCATCACCAGTACAAACAGCAGTGAGCTCAGAGCTGAACCCTGGTGTACACCCACTCCTACTGGGAACCCCTCTGTAAGGCCGAACACTGTTCGTACTTGACTCACTGGGTCCTTGTACATAGCCTGCATTAATTCTACCAGTGTTTCTGGGACTTCAAACCACCACAGTACTGCCAAAATCAACCTTCTTGGGACCTTGTCATATGCTTTCTTCAAGTCTAGGAATGTCAAGTTGGACTCTTTCTTCATCTCTAGCTTCTTCTCAACTTTCTGTCTCACTGAAAAATCGGGCCAGTTGTGCTGCATCCTGATCTGAATCCAAACTGCTTATCTCCCATCACATTCTACTACTCTGCATATGTGTTTATCAATCATCCTCTCTAGAACTTTCATGCAATGTGATAGAAATTTGATTCTTCTGTACTGCCCACAGTTCTGAATGTCCCCCTTGTTCTTGTATAGTGACATGACTATGCTTATTCTCCAGTAATCTAGACACACCTTTCTCTCCACACTGCTATGAGTACCATCAGGAGTCATTTCTTCCCTATCTCACCCAGCATCTTCATCATATCTGCTTTGACATTATCTGAACCTGCTGCTTTCCCTGACTTCACTTTTCTTTGTGCTGTTTTTACTTCTTCAAGGGTGGGCTCCTCTTCTTCTCTCATCATAGGCTGTTTCTGGGGCAGTACAGTTTCTGTGGGGTTTTCTTCATTCAGAAGCTGCTGGAAATACTCCTTCCTTCTGCCTTTGATGTCCTGTGGACTGGTGAGCAGGTTGTTGCTGGCATCCCTTATGAAGGGTGTCTGACTATCTTCTTTGTCTTTCTGTCTTTGCCTTGCAACCTGATATAGCTTTTTGTGCCACCTAATGAGTCACTTTCCAGAAGTTGGAAGAGTGCCTCTGATGCCTTCTTCTTTGTATTGCTATTTGATGACTTCCTGGACTTCTACATTCCACCACCAGCTTTCCTTATGTACCTTATTTCCATATCTGATTCGGCCACATATCTGTTCTGTAGTCCTCACACATGGGGTTTTGAGGCGCTGCCATTCTTCTTCATCTCCACCTATTTTCTCCTCTTCTTGGGTGCTAGAGCCCTGAGTAAATGCTTGAACTGCTGCATTTTCTCTCCAGTCAACTTCCTGGTCTTCAGCCTGGTCTTTGTTGACCTTAGAGCCTTCTCTGACCACTGCTTGGAGCAGATTGTAGCAGCCAGTAGTTTATGCTGTGGGCTGACTTGTTTCACTGGGGATGATTTTGCAATCATTGATTCTTCTTCAGTGCCTTTTCCTTACTAGGAGGAGGATAATGTGTGACTTTTTCCAGAGAGGGGGAACATGGGTTTCCTGGATTATATTTACAAGGCTTGAGACAGGGTAGGCAATGCTATTGGCTGCCCTTTTAAAGTATTCACTTAGAAGGTCATTAGTAGAAGTGGAACACAGTTTGAGTTTGTTAAAAAGTAGTTTTATATAGATGGGTTTGAAGGTAAAAGTGGATGTGGTGATATGTAGCTGCTGGGCAGGGTTAGGATTAGATTTTGGGGAGACCTTGGTTGGAGATGCTATACTATCTATGAAAAAAATAGTTGAATTATTGCAGTTTCAAGTGATGAATTATTGAGAAAGAGGTTAGTGTTAAATTTATGGTGGGGCTGCAAGATTTCTTTAATGACCTCCAGAATTTTTTTTTTAGGGTTTTGTTTACTATTATTCAAAAAGTTATTATAATATAGGTTTTTGCCTTCATTAATTTGCCTTTTTAGTATGATTGTGAAACATCCAGAAGTTTTCAGGATATTGTGATGTCTCATATTTTTGATATTCTTTCCAAGCTTTTTATCTATCCTGCAAAACCAGTTTACTCTTTTTTGGAAATCCAAATTGCATTTGTTTTTAGGTGCAAGGCTCTTTAGGTTGGTTAAGAAAAGTTGTATTGAATTCATCTACAGCATCATCTAAGGGGATGATTTTAGGAAGTTCCAGTTATTAGATGCTAGATTAGTAATGAACATTTCTGCATTAATCTTGGAAAGGTTGTGTGTGGTTTTATAAACATGCTTATTATGTGGACGTGTGAGATATATGGTTTATTCCTTTTTTAATTTCTTCAAGTCTTTTGGATTTCTAATACCATGACAGGAAATGACCCCATTACTAAATCAAAGTATGATTAAAGTTCATGAAATTAGTATTGTTTCAGTCGTTGATGTTAGCCAGAAGTGCTCTTTGCAGCACCCACAATTTGAACAGTATTGAAACGGAGTTACATGCATCGGTAACATATCTGAGTATGACTGTAAATTCTTTTTATAAGGCACATTGCTCCTACTAATGCTGGAATTGTCTGAGCATCCTTCCACACTGCTCTCATTTCTGCCTGCATATTCTGGTATTTTATAACTTTGTATCTGTCTGTATGCAAGGCACTGTAGTCACTGGGCATAGCAATTTCAAAGATGAATGCTACTTTTGTCTTCTTTTCATGGGCTACTATATTTTTTTTCTTGTATCTATTTTTTGAACTTTTGGTAAGGAGTTATAAAAACGTCATCATTTTCTGTAATGCTCTGTCACTCATCTTTCCAATGTTTTTTTATTTACTTCATTATAATGTTTGCACAAACCCCAGTGCAAGTATTGCCACATTGTTATACCTTTAGGTGCACAGTCCTTCTTCCATTAGTATATCACAACCAACAAGATAGGCAAATGTTTCTTCTGTTTTACAAAACTTAAATTTGTCTGTTTCTCTCACATATATGTACTCCACTGTCTTGGGACACCAATATTAACCTTTCATCTTTTGGTTTAAATTCACATCTCCTTAACCATTCCTGCATTTGATCCTGATCAACATGAGGTTGTTGCAAGAATTTTCTATACTTGAAACTATATTTATGCATTTTCCACGTTTCTTGCCTTCTCATCTGATCCTTCACCTTATATTCTTTCTTTTGTTTTTTGGCACATTCAGTTGCTGCCTGATTTTAATCTACTTTTGGTTTGATTTCCATTCCCGCGTGACACCAATATGCTTCTGCTAATCTAAGCAAGGATGTCATCTTAGACTTATTCTCCTCTTGTTTTAAAACTTTCACTATATTTGGGTCTTGTGAAGTCAGCAGATATGTATGTAGTCCTATGGCTGCAGATCTATACATGTAATCAATTTCAACGAGGCCCAATACCTCCTTCAGAATGGGGAATATATAATATTGGTGTGCACTGATTTTTATAAATCATTTGATTAGCATGAAGCATCCTTCTTGTTTATAAGTTCAACCAATCTAGCACCTTTTGGGGCCAGTCAGTCACTGCAAAACTGTAAGTTAGGACAGGAAGATCAAATTGGTTTATACCTTGGACTTTGCTCCTAGATATCAATGCTGTTTTCCACAGTAATTTTAGTTTTCTAAAATGTTCCTTACTAAGTTTTATTCACATTTGTTCATGTTTAATTGTTGATTCTTCATCAGTTCCCAAATACGTATACACTCACTCTTGCTCAAGTTCTTTTATGTCACATTCTTGCCCCAAACTGATGTTTTCTTGGTGCTGCAGATTTCCTGCTTTAAAGGTTGCTTTTACATATTTATCAAGACGAAATGACATTCTTATATTACTTGAAAAAGTTTTGAACACTTCTAGTTGTACTTTCATTTCCTCATCCGATGAACTATACAGTTTTAAATCATCCACAAGAAGATAAGTCTTTACATGTTGTTGTTTTGTGGGAGCCAAATTGTAGCCATGACCTAATCTGTTAAGTAGACAGCTTAATGGGTTAAGGACCAGGCAAAAGAGCAGCGGTGACAAAGAGTCACCCTGGAATATCTCCCATTTGAATTTTTATCCATAGAATAATAATTTGCCCTGTATTATGGCTTAACTACAAAGTAGTCTGTCACTGTTTCATAGTCATTGTAATGTAATCAATCTGTGTAGGGTGTATCTTATACATTTTTAAGCACTTTTTTATCCACAAGTGTGGAATACTGTCAAATGCTTGTTTGTAGTCTATTCATGCCATACTGAGATTCTTCCCCTTTTTTACAGTTCTCCATTCTGATTTATTTAACAACAAATGATCCTTTGTTCCATACAACTTTCTTTTGTCACCCTTTTGTTCTATTGCCGTGATTGAGTTTGCTTCTAAATGACTATAAAATCTGCCGGCATCAATTCCATTGTACAGTTTATATGTTCTTGGGAGGCAAGTTGTTGATCTATAGTTTTTAGGATAGCTTGCAGGTTTGCTCTTTTATAAATTAGGAGATGATCACAGAGACAATCAAACATTGTACCTGAGGTTGTGTATTTGCAAAGGTCTGATACTAGGATCCAGTCTAAAAGGGAATTTGATGTCTCGCTATACTGTGCGGGGTTATTTAGTTCTTTCTAACCAAATAAGTTCATGCAAGATGTAGGGAAGTTAGAGTTTATCTCCAACCAATTGACATTCACATCACCCAGTAATATTATTTATTGTGGAATTGTTATGGATATCCAATGTAGGATGTCTTCCAGTAGAAATATTTTCACCAGGAGGGATGTAAAGAACAGTAATATGTATTTGTTTATAATTGTTTAATTTCAGGAAAGTAATAAGAACCTCTGCTAAACTGAATTTTGCTATTGCTCTGTGCTCTGTTGTAAGGGGAAATGTGGTAGTTCTTGTGACATATACCACCAACTTTACTTTTTATATGGTCATTATGGATGATATTGTAGCTGGGAGGTATAATTTCAGAGTCATTATTCTGGATTAAAGCCAAGTTTCAGTTACAGCGAGAATATCAGGCTTATGTTGGGCACATAGTTCAGCAATTTACTTTCTTATATTTCTAACACTTATGTCAGCAAAAGTTAAACTACTGGAGTTGGGGATTGACCATTGCAGGGTTACAGTAGTGTGTGGAAGAGAATTGTCGTGATGTTCATTGTGATAGGCAGGACCAGGATAAGGGTGAATGTCTCCTCTTAGAAGGATTTTTTTTAGAATATTGAGGAAATGCTGATAAGTGCTTTTGGAGACTATCTTTCCACTTATTTTTGTTTTGGCTTAAGTCGAAAAGGGGTTAGTCAGCCTATATTGGGATTAAAGGTGAGGGACCTCATTAAATAAGTTTGGTGCAATGTGTGGAGAGTGTAGGGAGGAGGTATGAGTAAGTGTTTTAGGAAGAGTTGGAGAGATGTTAATAATATCACAGTAGCAGACGAATAGAAGATAAGCTGGGTAGTACATGCTTAAGTAAAAGGATCTCTATGTCATAGTTGGCAGGTAGCAGGAAAGTAGGAATCACGAAGAAAAAATAAGTTGCAGGGCAGAAAGATATTTAGTTGTGGTGAAGTCTGAAAGTTAAAAGACAGTAGGCAGCAAATTTTCTATGAAGGAAAAGAGTTAGGTTGTTCTAGTATTTTCTCTGGAATGTAAGCAATAAGGGGGGTTAAAAGACTAGAGTATGAGAATGTAGGTAAAATATGAAGAAGTGAGGGTTTATTTGTGAAAAATAGAAGATACAATGTAGAACAGACAGATGCTGTCAGGGAGGGGTGTGACTATAAATATATACAGTGCAAAACAATATGGGAGGGAGAAAGGTAGTTAGGAATGGTGCTAAAAGATTGCACGGGAGTTGGGAATTAGGTAAAAAGAAACAGGAGTGTTTGTATAATAGTAGTAAGTTTGTTTCAGAGGGTTAGAGAATAGGAATCACAAGTGTAGTGTGTGTGTAGGAAATATAGTAGAGTAAACAGGCAGTGGGAAATGAGGGTAGAGTAGGGGAGCAAAGTGAAGCTGAGTGTAGGGAGCTCCCACTCTCTGGTCAAATTAACAGAGTAGTCAGTTTAAAGCCAATAAAAAGTGAGTAACAGAGACGTACAAAACAGAACAGCTTTTCTTTCATTTCTGGATTGCAGAAACTTGTCAGCTCAGATGACTTTGTAACTGACATATGCAATGTAATCTGTTGGTCAAGAGAAAGTACAGAGGTCAGCGTAGTAAGTGGTCCTTAGAGCACAAGGACAACTCTGTTGTGGGATGTTAAAAACTAATTTTCAGCACAGGCAGTCAAGTACGCGACTAGATGAAGTTAATACACAGCAACTTTCATAGGTTATAAGTAACTACCAGACTGGCTGCAATTGCAGGCCATTTTCCTGTTTTGATGCTTAAATTAACCTATTTCATTTAGTGTTAGATTGCCCTTATACATCTGATGATTGATAATTATATATTACTCCTGGTGAGAATTGGGATCATGCAATAGATAATTTGAGGGGAAATGTTCTTGGACTAAAGAATTTAGGTTCATAGGTTGGTACTAGGCTATTGGCCAAAGGGCCTATACAAACCTAGCCATAACAATTCCCTGGATATTTCTTCCCACAATATTTATTTCCCTGGACCCCTGTCTAGCAGGGTGACTGACGTGATTCCTGGAGTGAATTTCCTATCTCTCATCCAATCATCAAGGTTCCTTTTGAAGAGAGCCAAGGAGGCGCTCTGCTTGACATGTATGAGTAGTCTATTCCAGAGTATGGGGAGTCTCTGGGTCAGGAACCTATCCCTCCAGCATGTTTTGTTCATTGTGATGACAAGGTTTAGATACCTGGAGTGTGTGGCTCTGAGGGTTTGGGACTTCTTTAAGTGCGGCATGTCCAACAGCTCAGGGTTTGATATGGCCTTGTGTGTTAAGCAGAGATCACCTCTGAGTAGACGATATGCCACAGAGTATAGCTGGAGGTTTTTTAGACATCAGCATAGGGCATCTGCTTTAGGCCTATGATTCTTTTAGTGAGGTATTTCGGCTGCCCTTCCAGCTGTTGCAGATGTCTTGTGAGGTACATACCAAATGAGGCGTTGTACTCTATAATGGGTCTAATGAGGGATGAGTACAGTGGGAAAACGACCTCCTTTTTTCTGGATGAATAGCCCAGTGATGAGATGTGCCACATAGAAGGATTTCCTGACTGTTGTGGCAACGTGGTTATCAAAGTTAAGACCACTGTCCACCTATGTCCTGCAACTTTTGTAGTAATTCATGTATACATGTTTTTTCCCAAAGGGGATAACTATACATTTCTTGGCATTAACTTGAGCCCATGGCTCTAATACCAAGCATCTGTTTCTGTAAGGCCCTTTTGTAGAATATCCACATCATATGGGGATTCAATAATGGCTCCCAGTTTGCAGTCATCTGCAGACTTTGTTAGCCAGAGTCCCTTAGTGTTAGCCTGTACTTCAGAGAAGTAGATGCCAAACAAGAGCTGTCCAAGGACTGAACCCTGAGGTACTCCACTTGTCACTTGTCTGGAGCTGGATTTGGAGTCTGGTACTTTTACAGTCTGGGTTCTGTCATTAAGCCAGTTTGCAACCCTTTGAGTGACATAGGGTTTTTTGCCCAGCTTAGTAAATTTAGCTATGATTCCAGAGTGGGGGATGGTGTTGAAGGCCTTGGCGAGGTCCAGATAGGCTGTGTGGACCGCTTTTCCCTCATCCACAGCTCTGGAGACTGATTCAAGGAAGTTAATCAGGTTCAGAAGACAAGATCATCCCTTCACAAACCCAAACTGGGTGAGATCCAGTGTTTGAAGGTTGCCAATGTCTTTTTTTATAAGTTCCATGATAATGCGTTCCATGCTCTTGCAGATCAGGCTCATCAGACTGATGGGACGGTAGTTCCCAGGATCCAAGGTGGATCCCCCCTTGTGGAGCTGGATAACTGTAGCTGTGCACCACTCAGCGGGCATGAACCCTGAGGCTGAGGCTATGATTAAACATGACACTTAGGTGAGGTACCAGTTCATTTTGTAGTTCATGTAGTACACAACCTGGTATATCATCTGGTCCCATGGATGCTGTATTCTTAGCTTTGGAGAGTGTGGTTTCTACCTGTGTGGCTGTGATTACCAGAATTTGGCAATCTTTTGGCATTGAGATGGGCCATTTAGGGGGAGAGAGAGGGGGGTGAAGTTGGCACTAAATCAATCTGCCAGGATATTGGCAATATCCTTGGGATCAGTATATTTAATGCCATTCTGTTGTAGATAAGTGCAGATCGGAGCATTGCCATTTAGATTCTTGTGGTTGTCTTTGGAATCTTTGGCAATTTTATTTAAGTAATTAGCTTTGGAGGATTTTATGTGGGATCTCAGCTTCTTACTGAGGGTGATAAGGGAGTTTTTGCATCCTGGGATTTTCCTCTTTTCTGCAACAGTTTCTTCCTTCTGTTGTATAGTTTGTTTATGGCAGTGGACCACCAGATTGGCTTCCTGTTTTTGGATGAGGGCGTCTTGGTTCTATTTGGGATGGCATGATTCATGCATGAGTGGATGTGCTCGTACAGTGCCTTAGAGTAGGATTTGGCAGTCAAACTTTCAGCTCCCATCTGTATGGGTGTCATGAAGTTTCTCACTTCTGACTTGAGTAGCATGAAGTTGGCTTTGGAGAAGTCTTTTTACGGAGGTTTTCTTACTGCGGGGTGGGGGTCGGATGTGGATGTCAAGGGTGACTTGCTTATGGTCAGACCTGACCAATGAGGAGGTGCCCACTGGTGTGGAGCATCTATCTCCCATGTTGGTAATGACCAGGTCTAGGATATTGGAGCCCCTGGTGGGACAATGGATTAGTTGATCCAGGGCATTGGAATTTATGAATTCCAAGAACCGTTGAGAAAAGGAGTTGGTACCCGAGTAGTTTTCCCAGATAATGGCAGGGTAGTTGAAATCACCCAGTATTAGGGTGTTTGGTTGTATATTAATATTTTCCAGTATGTTTAGAAAGGTGTAGTGAGAATCGTGGGGCATGGTGGGGGATCTGTAGCAAGCTACAATTTGGATTGCAGTCTTACCTAGTGTTACTTGCACCTGTAGAATTTCAGATGCATTGTGTTGGGCAACTAGCCTGGAGGTGTGAATATGCTTGGTGAATATGGAGACTCCTCCACCTTTAGTGTTTTGGTCTTGGTTTGGTGGCCGTAAAGTGTGGTAAGAGTTGTAGTCTGGTATTGCAAGGGTGCTCTCTGGAGCCTTGAACCAGGTCTCAGTTACTGCACAGATATCAATGTTCTCCATTTTTAGGAGTGCCTGGAGAGAGTGCATTTTGAGGTTTAGACTTCAGGCATTGAGTAGTATTACCTTCAGATTTTGCATGCTTGTATCTGTTACAGTGGTTGTTTTGTCCTTTGAACCATGCATAAAAAAGGCACTATAGGGGTGGCAAGAACTTTAGCCAGTAACCTGAATCCCAGGGGTGACAGGTGCAGACCATCTCTGGCAAAGCATCGTGGTTTGTTGATCATGTCGTCCCAGGCAGACAGATACTGGATCCCCTTTGAATGACACCAGAAGCTTAGCCAATTGTTGAAGTCAATCATTTTGAACTTATACTGTGGTATCATTCAGTTGAAGGCAGGATTCTACTCAGGGCTAGGGTCATACCTGCCTGGGCCAAATGATTCAAGAGCTCTTCCATGTCTCTTTTCATGTAGTCCAGGGTGGTACATCTCAAATCATTCAGTCCAACATAGACAATGTTTAGGAGCTGCCTCTGTCTATTAGTACTACAGAGAGCAGTTCTGGGGTAAATTTCCTATTACTCATCCAATAGCAGTAAGTTGACTTGAGCATGGACATGGATTTACTTTGTTTTATGTTGATGGGGGGGTCTGTGTTCCAGAACAGTGGTATTCTCTACAAGATATACTACATTGTTCTGATAATATTGCTGAGTAGGTTTAGATCCATCAACTGAGTATTTCTGATGGCATTTTTGGGTAGTATCTAATTTGCTGCTAATTTCTCTCATGTAAGCTCCAAGCTTACTCAACCATGCCTCACACTGAAAGAATTTATGTTGTGATTAAGTGACACCCTTAATCATTCCCAGGTGGGATTTCTTATCCACAGTGTAACTTTTCTAACATTTCCTTTCAGTTTCTCAAAACTACTGCTCTAAGTGGCATTGTAATAATCCTCAAAATATAATTTCCTAAATGTAAGAGGTCTGGGGATGTCTTGTACAGAGAAAGTGAGGAGAGATGGGAATGACACAATTGTCACCTATTTGATTGATCCTACTAATGCCAGCAAGATATTTTGAAAAGATGGGCAGTATTAAAATATATGAGTATTCATTGCCCTAACCTGACTGTACCTCTTGCATTGGTCAGTACTTCCTAGAAAATGACTCATCCATTCATCACCTGTGGAGTAGATAGTGAAGTTTGGACATTCATGAATTTCAGCTACTGATTAGCTTCCAAGCTTCTGGTCTCCATTGAGTCATTAGAAATTTCTTAATTTCATTTAAACATTACACCATCATCAATTACTCTAGAAATGTCAATTCACAATTTGCACAAATTGTTTGTTCATCAACTGCTCTGCATCTGTAGTTAGTCAACCCACATAATGAGATAATAATCTCATACCTGTTACAAATTTTGCATACTCATACCCCTCTACTTGAGCAAATTTCTGCTTGAGAAGATTGTAGGATGGGGAAACCTCATGTTAGGGAACCATTGAGATGTTCTCATGTAACATTATCTTCAGTACTCCACTGAGTATTTTAGGTTGTTAAATTTAGCCATTTCCTTGCAGCCGAAAAGTGAATACACTAGTAGATCAGGTCCTCCTATACTGCTGCCTCTTTTCACACATCTTTATTAAACATTACATTTTTTTTTAATGACATAGGTACATGTAGGGTAGCAATAAAACAAACTATACTAACATTTCATGTTATTTTCATGTACCATATATCTTAACAGTTTTCTTTCACTCCATTACATTAATTGCTCAATTTTTGCCTTCTGAACTCTTTTATGCATGTACTGTCCCTAGAAATTCCATTTATGTTTGTGTAATTTGCTCCTTCTCTTTTCTAAAGGGTCCACTTCCATTTTTTATCCCTTTTACAATACTCAGTACAGTGTGGTGCTGTGGTAGCATTGTTGCCTCACAGTAAGATGCTGTCCGGTTCAATTCTCAGCTAGAGCATCTTCTGCATGGAGACATGGGTGAGGGGGCGTACCTTTGTTGAAGGTTGTGTGTCAGGGCTGGTAACTTGGCACATAAAAATCAACTACCAATCATTAGAGGATCGAAGTTCCGCTGTGGCGACCCCTAACAAGGAACCGTTGAGAAAAGGAGTTGGTACCTGAGTAGTTTTCCCAGTTAATGGCAGGGTAGTTGAAATCACCCAGTATTAGGGTGTTTGGTTGTATCTTAATATTTTCCAGTATGTTTAGAAAGGTATAGTGACAATCTTGGGGCATGGTGGGGGATCTGTAGCAAGCTACAATTTGGATTGCAGTCTTACCTAGTGTTAGTTGCACCTGGAGAATTTCAGATGCATTGTGTTGGGCAACTAGCCTGGAGTTGTGAATATGCTTGGTGAATATGGACACTCCTCCACCTTTAGTGTTTCGGTCTTGTTTTGGTGGCCGAAAAGTGTGGTAAGAGTTGTAGTCTGGTATTGCAGGGGTGCTCTCTGGAGCCTTGAACCAGGTCTCAGTTACTGCACAGATATCAATGTTCTCCATTTTTAGGAGTGCCTGGAGAGACTGCATTTTGAGGTTTAGACTTCTGGCATTGAGTAGCATTACCTTCAAATTTTGCATGCTTGTATCTGTTACAGTGGTCGTTTTGTCCTTTGAACCATGCATAAAAAAGGCACTATAGGGGTGGCAAGAGCTTTAGCCAGTAACCTGAATCCCAGGAGTGACAGGTGCAGACCATCTCTGCAAAGCATCGTGGGTTGTTGATCATGTCTTCCCAGGCAGACAGATACTGGATCCCCTTTGAATGACACCAGAAGCTTAGCCAATTGTTGAAGTCAGTCATTTTGAACTTATACTGTGGTATCATTCGAGTGAAGGCAGGATTCTACTCAAGGCTGGGGTCAGAGCTGCCTGGGCCAAATGATCCAAGAGCTCTTCCATGTCTCTTTTCATGTAGTCCAGGGAGGTACATCTCAAGTCATTCACTCCAACATGGACAATGTTTAGGAGCTGCCTCTGTCTATTAGTACTACAGAGAGCAGTTCTGGGGTAAATTTCCTATTACTCATCCAATAGCAGTAAGTTGCACTTTAGTATGGACATGGATTTACTTTGTTTTATGTTGATAGGGGGTCTGTGTTCCAGAACAGTGGTATCCTCTACAAGATATACTACATTGTTCTGGTAATATTGCTGAGTATGTTTAGATCCATCAACTGAGTATTTCTGATGGCATTTATGGGTAGTATCTAGTCTTCTGCTAATTTCTCTCATGTAAGCTCCAACCTTACTCAACCATGCCTCACACTGAATGAATTTATGTTGTGATTAAGTGACATCCTTAATCATTCCCAGGTGGGATTTCTTATCCACAGTGTAACTTTTCTAACATTTGCTTTCAGTTTCTCAAAACTACTGCTCTAAGTGGCATTGTAATAATCCTCAAAATATAATTTCCTAAATGTAAGAGGTCTGGGGATGCCTTGTACAGAGAAAGTGAGGAGAGATGGGAATGACACAATTGTCACCTATTTGATTTATCCTACTAATGCCAGCAATATATTTTGAAAAGATGGGCAGTATTAAAATATATGAGTATTCATAGCCCTAACCTGACTGTACCTCTTGCATTGGTCAGTACTTCCTAGAAAATGACTCATCAATTCATCACCTGTGGAGTAGATAGTGAAGTGTGGACATTCATGAATTTCACCTACTGATTAGCTTCCAAGCTTCTGGTCTCCATTGAGTCATTAGAAATATCTTAATTTCATTTAAACATTACACCACCATCAATTACTCTAGAAATGTCAATTCACAATTTGCACAAATTGTTTGTTCATCAACTGCTCTGCATCTGTATTTAGTCAACCCACATAATGAGATAATAATCGCATATCGTTTACAAATTTTGCATACTCAAACCCCTCTACTTGAGCAAATTTCTGCTTGAGAAGATTGTAGGATGGGGAAACCTCATGTTAGGGAACCATTGAGATGCTCTCATGTAATATTATCTTCAGTACTCCACTGAGTATTTTAGGTTGTTAAATTTAGCCCATTTCCTTGCAGCCAAAAAGTGAATACACCGGTAGATCAGGTCCTCCTATACTGCTGCCTCTTTTTACACATCTTTATTAAACATTACATGTTTTTAAATGACATAGGTACATGTATGGTAGTAATAAAACAAACTACACTAACATTTCATGTTATTTTCATGTAGCATATATCTTAACAGTTTTCTTTCACTCCATTACATTAATTGCTCAATTTTTGCCTTCTGAACTCATTTATGCATGTACTTGTCCCTAGAAATTCCATTTATTTTTGTGCAATTTTCTCCTTCTCTTTTCTAAAGGGTCCACTTCCATTTTTTATCCCTTTTACAATATTCAGTACAGTGTGGTGCTGCGGTAGCGTTGTCGCCTCACAGTAAGATGCTGTCCGGTTCGATTCACAGCTAGAGCGTCTTCTGCGTGGAGACATGGGTGAATGGGTGTACTTCGTTGAAGGTTATGTTTCAGGGCTGGTAACTCGGCATGTAAAAATCAACTACCAATCATTAGCGGACCGGAGTTCCGCTGTGGCAACCCCTATCCGGGAACAGCTGAAAGAAGAATACTACTACAATATTCAGCACAGTTACAGATGGCTTACATTTTAATTTCAATTTTCAGTTAATTTGTTTTGCACCCAGTTGCATTTCACTCAGCTACAATGCTGCTTTTTTTCCTGGATTGGCATATTGTACTAATCTTAGACTTGTGTTGGACCTATCCTCTGAAAAGTATCACAGAATACTCAGCTTTATCATAAAACTCTCCCTTAGATGGGAGAGCTAACAAAAGTTGCTCATCCCATTCATCTTTATCTTCCAAATCTGGTTCCTACAGCACTTGGATACATTAATCAAAGCTGGGCGGCCTGGTATGCAGACTACATTTTAACCCTCTGTATCATGGATCCAGCTTTCCAGTGTGGTTCTTCAATTTGAGATGCACAGGCAAGACTCTTTCCCTTCTGTCCATGAAAAAGCACTGAGCTGACATCATACGTATTACTTTTATCCTCCCTGGACGTACCTTAGGACACACATCACTACTAGAATATGAGTTTCTGATGCCAGAGGAAAATACCTTGCTTGTGCAATGGTAATTAAGTATCAATGAACTGCATCTTTCTTACCTCACTCTCCTATGCTTGTGGGTCTGTGTCATATTTTTGTATTTTAAATTCGATGCATTAGCATCTTCTAGTTTTCCCAACATATAGCCCAATACTCAGCTTACAATGTTCTGTATAAAATTAGTTCTACCATTTGTTTTGTTCACTTACTTCTTCTGTATTGCACCTTCAGAGCTGCCAACAGTGATTTAGAAAAAAAATAATAGTGCATCCTAATAGTGCAGTTATTAACTTTTCATGTACAAAATTAAACATTTTATATGAGACTGAACTCATAATGTTTGCATTTAGACAACTCTGTGTTGATGGGAACATTGTTATTTTTGTAGAAACCTATTATACACATCCTTTTATTTTCTACTGAAATAATATATTCTCTATGGATCACACCATTATGTATAAAAATCTGTTGTTACTTTTAAGCTTTTTTTTTAAATTAATTTATTTCACAGTAACCATCAAATAGAATTACAAACGTATGCATTAACATCAGCAATCACATCAATTAACAGCTACATATACATCAAAATGGAAATATATAAACTTACTATAATAGTGAGTATTAACAGAATTAATTTAGACATTTAAAAAAATCCAGCTAGATGCAAAGATCCTGACATATAAGAGTTTATCAAAAAATATTTGTTTGGAGATGTGCATAAATCTTATTGTGACATTATAATCTATTGTTTCGTTCATCCAGTTTTCAGAAGCCTATCCCTAATTTACTTATTTTAGGAGATGTTTCCAACTGGCACTGGTAATTCATTAAACACATAATTTCATCCAATGTTGGCAGATCAGATTTTTTCCACTTATTATTTATTGTCTAGCATGTGGAACATGCAGTTACTGAGAAGGTTGTAGGTTACTTTTTCAAATAAATGCTCTCTGTGCACTTTGTCTCCTTCACTCTTAGTCTTCTATATCATATGTGCTGAGATAAATATCAGTATGGTTGTTTTCATCTTTTAAATCTCATCCATGCCAAAAATATAATCTTTTACAAATAGCATAAATGTATATAAGTTTCCATGTGATATTAATGCATTGGGTAAAGTGAAAGTCTGATCAAATATTTAGCATTATTAATTGTGGTGTGATGGCTAGCATTGGTGTCTATCAGTACTTAGATACCATTGTTGATCTTTGTTTAAGGTGTTTTGTTTGAGGAAATTGTATAGTGTCCTCATATTCATATATGTTTTTCTTTGTTCTTTGGTTTATTTCCACATTGCAAAGGCAAACTATCAGGTGGACTGGTTTGTGTGTGTGTGTGTGTGTGTGTGTGTGTGTGTGTGTGTGTGTGTGTGTGTGTGTGTGTGTGTGTGTGTGTGTGTGTGTGCCCATGTGCTTGTGTTCATATGTGTGTCATCTATTTCATGAAACCTCCTGTCTTGTTCTCATTATTTGCTGGGATACTCAACCCTGAAATGGAAGAATACAGTTATAGAAGATAGATAGATAGTTGAATAAATAAAAGATATATGGATGGATGAATGCATGGCAGAATGAAATATACATTGTGTTACCTTTAAACAAATCTATGTATATGTCTCATTCACTTTTCACTATAAAACCATGTTAAAGACTATTTTTAAGTAATGCTGTATCCTTGGCCTACATATCTACTAAAATGTGTATATTATTTGTGTGTTTCTATGAACAGCTATAGGATTGAGATTTGTAACTAGATCTATATGGTTGCTCAAGCATATCATATACAATAGACATCTTAATACCTTTTGCATAACTAATTCATTTGTATTTTTATTTCCATAACTCATCCTGTTTCATTGCCAGATGTCTGCGCATTGCCTGGCCTAACTAATGATACTTGTTAAATATACATCAATGTGTCCTTGCATACCCCCCAAAACAAACATAACATTGTTTTTTACAATATCCAAGCTGACCTTTCTTTCACAGTGGTAATCTTTATATCTGACTGCAGCATGAAAGAGATATTGCTTATATATTAACAACTGTCATTAAGCATATGAGGAGCACTCCCTCTTGTCCTTGCCTTAGGCCAAGAGGTAGAGCAAGTGCAGACTCTAAGAGGGTGTTGCAATGTGCCAGTTCAGAAGAAAGAGTCATGTGACTAGCATGTACAGTGACAATATTTTGTTTCCAGTTAGCTTGTGCAGGGGAGACATAAGTGGCTTGTGCCAGTTGTGACAGACTGACAATATGCAGCCAGTTTCTGATAATATTGTGGCACAGATGGGCCATACATCACATCTTGATATTCATAGTCAAATCCCACAGCAGCTGTTTGTTTCCTCTGGTGTGTAAACATCCTCATGTAAGTTTTTGCATTCAAGTAATTCCAACCACTCATCCCGTCAAGCGGGTCTCTGCCCCCCATAACAAGCAGTGGAAACTTCAAACATCTCTCTTGTACACTCGGAACCCACAGACGCTGTCTTGTAACTAAAGAGACTAAACAGTAATATAGGTGCTTAACTTACAAGTGTCTAGACAGTAAAATACAAACTGCACAAACTTAAACAAACATTAGTGAGTGTGTTACAACATTCTGCTGTATAGTTTCATAATCAAACCACTGTACAGAAGAGTACATCAAAAGGAAGCAACAGATGTATAACTCTCTGCAGTAAGTTTCCCACCCCAACTACAGTCTATTTTCTTTTGAGAAACACTTAATTCTATAAAATAGCATTCAATTACCTCTTCTGTTTCATCTGTAGTTAACCCCAGCTTTAATTTTATATCCTTTTAAGAATTTCAGGGTAAAATTAGATAATGTCTACACTTACCTTAATGTAGCAGTATAAAGTGGAGTGACTGTGCAAAGTAGCTTAGCTTTGCTTAAGGTTCACTGAGTGGTTTCTAACAGATGACTATTGATCTGGGTCTGCCCGGTCCTCTCCACCCTCGCTATGCTTGAGCTTCACTTTGCTCCCCTGCCCTGCCCCAAATTCCCACCCACCCCCACTATCTGGTAATTTATAGACATGAGACCACACTCCTCACCCACATCCCACCCACCACCTCAACCAATCCCAAAACAACACAACTGCAAAAATTAACAAGTTTCCGCCCTCCACCCACCAAATCCTCCTCCCATACCCCATACTATCACCACCAACCAAACCACTACCCACAAACCCTCAAATAACTGTGTTTACCTCTCATCTATTACTAGCTAGCCTTGTTACACTTTACACCATTAGCTGCTACCATAATGCTCACATAATATTTCACCCCATCCCAAACCTAACTTACACCTTCCAACTACATAGTAACACTGCCTTCCCCTGCATTCAACCTCACTTACTGAACTACTCTACCACTGAGATATATATAGTCAAATATATTAATTCCACCATACCTTCCACCAAACCCAACTGATTAACTAAACTTCTACTCAAAATTCAATCTGTATGTCTATTCCTGCAAACACAGGTCCAGATTTGTGGTGATATACACCACAACCTAGGCCCCACAACTGATACTACCAACCTCACTAGTTCAAACATTCAACATGCAATTAACTGTAAAAAGCCCTGTGACCTACGTATACTTAGTATGAACACTAGAAGTATCTTGAACAAAATTGATGAACTACACACCACCCTTTCTGCTTACAACCCAGACATTGCACTCATTACAGAGACCTGGTTCAAACCCAACATTAAAGACAATGAGATACTTCCCCCAGGTTATAGTATAATCAGGGCTGAAGAACTATCAAAAACAGTGGAGGTGTCACCATACTATACAAGACTGTTCTCAAGGAAGACCTTATACATAAAGAAATTCCAACATTTAACAATGCAAAACCTCTAGTCACCAAAATTCAAATCAATCAACAGAAGCAACTGAACCTAGTTGGTATTTACATAGCCCAGGTGACAACATACTTACTCTCGAGTCTATAATAAACTGGACATCCGCAAACCTCCCAAATGAGACACTCCTACTAGGGGACTTTAACATTGACTGGAAATCCATCAACACAACTATCCCCGCTCATCATATCAACCTGTATTCCTATACTCAACTTATACAAATACCCACCCACATTGATAAAAATACAAACAAGGAATCCATACTACACTGGATCCTTACAAACAACAAATCTACTGCCCAATATTATGGTAGAGTACCAACTGGCTTTAGTGACCATTTACCCACATTCATATTAAGACAGCACCTCAACACCACTAAAATAGCCACCTTGCATGAAATCCATAATTCAAAAAATGTCATACCTGAGCATTTCATTAATGCACTAAGGTATTGCAACTGGGCTCTCCTAGCAACCCTCACACTAGACAAGGCAGTGGAATACTTCAACTCCACCTTTTTAAACATATTAAATTAGATGGCCTCCTTATGGACAATTCAAATAAAAACCAACCCAGCCTCATAACTCTCTAAAAATACAAGAACCCTTCTCAAACTTAGGGATAAAACATGGGATACATGGTATCACAATAAGACCGATCACAACAGTCAGATTTTCCATGAACTACGTAATAAAGCAGAAAAAAAACAAAACAGATAAGGCAAGATAAGAAAAATCATTACACACAGCTAAAAGTAAAACATACCACTAACCCCCAAAAAGTTTGGGCAGCTGTCAACCAAGTATTACAACTGGGCAATCCCACTACCCCTCCCCCCAATGTCAGAGGAGATAATATAGAAATTGATACCCAATTTAACAACTACTTAACTACTTCCATCCTTAACCTAACTAGCAACAGCAAGCCTTGCACTCTCCCACAATCAATCAGCAATCCAAACTCATACCCTCCATTCACCGTCAAACTAGTTCCTACCAACACAATATACAAGCACCTCACTTAACCAAAACCCACCGCTTTGGCAATCAACAAACTCCCTGCAGAGTACCTCAAAATTGCCACTAGTGCTATAGCTTATCCCATCTTGATACTTATCAACCGGTCTATCCATGAGCATACAATTCCAGCCCTTTGGAAAACCTCCTAAATAATACCCTTATACAAAGGTGGTCCCTCAATCGTACTTATCAGCTACCACCCCATAGCAATCGTATTCCCCCTATCAAAAATCCTTGAAAAATGTATCCATTCTCAGCTGACGATACATTTATTTACAAATAGTCTCCTCATCAACACTCAACACGGCTTTCTCCCATTCCATAGCACCACCACAGCACTCATATCTTTCACCAACACTGTCAATCAATACCGGAACCAAGGAAATCTAGTGTCTGCTAATTTCCTTCATCTGTCCAAAGCATTTGATAAAGTATTCCACAGCAAACTACTTACTATCTTAGTCGAACTCAACCTAAACAAGCCCTCATTGCTCTGGTTTCAAGAGTACTTATCCAACCACCAACAAGCAGTTAAGTGTCATAATTCCCTCTCCCCCTTCTCCCAGTAACAGTAGGTGTACCACAAGGATCCATACTGGGACTATTTAACATCTTTACAAACACCTTCCACACCACCACCCAGCGAGATACAATAGTCCAATATGCAGATAATAATACACTGATCTGCTCAGCCCCCACACTCCAAACACTCCAGACTAAAACCCAAGAGGCCTTGTCCAATATCAAAAACTGGTTAAAAAAATCACAACTAATACTTAACCCCAAAAAGACTCAACTTATGCTTTTCTACCTTATCAAAACTATTGACTCTTCTGTTCTTTTCTCTATAAATTCTGCCAATAACACACAAATCTCCTCAGTATCACAAGCTAAACTTCTTGGTGTAATACTTGACCAAAACTAAAGTTTTACAAACATACAGCACAAACCATATCCAAAGTCCATAAAAAACTTGGAACCCTATAATGCTGCAAAAACTATCTAACTAAAAACACCAAAATTACAATATCCACAACTTACCTTCTCACTACATTGCTTTATGCATCCCCTGTATTAACAAACCTTAACAAGACAGACCTACACAAATTGTCCATGTGCTATAATAAAAAAAGCTACATTTACAACCAACTCTAATTTCCGCAACCACCACTGTCATGCACTAAAACAATTAGGTTGGCTAGAACTTGCCAACTTACTGAACTATAACCAACTGACCATGGTTCATTACTTGCTGTACCACCCAAACAAGATTCCTGATCTCTCACGCTTATTCAACTTTCAAAATTCTGCTCGCCAACTAAGATCCACAAACAAAGCCCTTCTTTTTTTTTCCTCAAAAGATTTTTATTTCAGGAAATGATATATAATTTCATAACATTTTATAAGTGATATTCTAAATAACTATATACAATATATACATCAGCCTGACAATAATAGATACATGTGAAAACAAATAGTACATAAATATAACAGTCTGCTTCACAGAGGATAACTGTTCATTGATGTAAAGTATCAATCAATGACAAAACCTTTTGTCCATGGATTGTTAAACAATGGTCTTGGAAAAGTCCTTAGTTCTTTAATTTTCATCTCTGTCAAAACTGAGCTCTTCAATAAGGTATAAAAATCTTCCAAAGTTGGCGTTATGTTTGAGTTCCATCTTCTAGTCATAGATTTTCTTGAGATTGCAATAATTGCCCAGAAGAGATACATATTTGTTTTATTCAGATGTGGAGCTACATTCACATTCAAAAGGATCAGTGTTTAAGATAAAATGAAGGAATCATTAAACAAAGCCTTCAAGAATTTATTAATTCCATCCCGATATGTTTTGATTTTAATACAGTCATAAAAAAATATGATTCCAATCTGCTCTGTCTGTTCACATCTCCATCATATTCCATTTGTGGAGGAACTAAACTTGGTAATTTTATCTGGGGTTAAAAAATCTGTGTATGCATTTCCAGTTAAAGATTTTCCAATATTGTGTATGAGAAGTGTATTTAACCGATAACAAAATATTTACTTTAATTTCTTCATTCAGTTCTAGTGAATGACCTTTCAAAATATATTTCCAATAAGAAGCTTTAAGTATAGTTTTATAGTGGTTTACTATCAAAAACATGAAAATCACTTATGCGAACGGTGATTTCTGTGACAAATAACGTCGACTCATACATATTAATTAGGTTGTATGGTCGACGCAACAAACTTGACAATTTCTGTCGATCATATATTGTAAATCTCTCATTTACATCCATGCTGTGAGTCCCTGCCATGTGTACATTCTTCTAAACGGACATACACATGAACGTCGACATTCCGACTGTCGCTCCTACCATGTTGAGGAGGTGGCTGTCAGGCATGGCAATGTCGACCTTTTGACTGTAAACCATTTTGTAGCATATTAGTTCTTTATATAGGAAGGATATACACTATTTTCTTTATTATGGTCATTATATATAATTTCATATAAGTGATTTATGAATTTCGGCATAGCTTTACAAGAGGAACTATTAATTATTCTACATAAATCTTGGGAATATATTAAAATGCTTTGTAGAGTCAACCAATCCTGTGATTGGATTTTATAAGTTAACAAAGCCCTTCTTGAAGTAGCTAAGTGTAGACACAGTGCTGGTGAATCCCTCTATTACACAGTTGCTAAAATCTGGAATTCTCTTCCACCAGATATCAGATTGCAAAACAGCAGTCCCATCTTTAAAACCCAATTAAAAGTCCACCTCAATCTCATATGGCAATGTACCTGTACTGACCATGGCTAGCCCTCCTTCCACCATTAAGATAAATCTTCCTCTGGCACTACTCAAAGGTCAAACACGTAGAAAAAAAAAAACTAATATAACAAATTGTATTTTTAAAATGTATGTATATAACTGTATATATTACTGCACTTTCTTACTCAAATACATTATATTTTCTGTTTTACTACTGTCCACTCTATATTGTACACTTCTCTAACTTCTCATCGTACTATGCTATGATGTACTGTTGTTTGCTCTATTAATTTGTACTCATCTCTGACTTTAGTACTTTTATCATATGTGGAGCTTTCGTATTTTTTATGATTGTCATGTATGTGGAGCTTTTCTCCCTGGGTCTCTGCAGAAAATGGGCACCTGATTGCCCAGTCAGACCAACCAGGTAATCAAATATAAAATAAATAAATAAATAATAAAATAGTCAGTTGAGGTACTTGATATAAAGTACATATTCAGAGAATATACAGTATCAGGTGAATATGACCTATTTAAAGGAGCATGCATAGTCTTTAGGTATCAACAACCACATCATATGATTCAATGAAATACCTCTGCTTTAAAACTTGTATTTTTTTCAAATGTGCTTTAAGAAGTACTGAACATACATTCACTAAAAGTAATTACACAGAGATTATGATGTTTAGGCAGAACAGATATACTGAATATTGTTATCGGCCTCAGCTTTATAGGTTTCACTATTATTGCAAATGACGATGATGGTATTTATCGGAAAAAGAAGTGAGAAGCAATGGCAGATGAGCTTACTACAGAGAAAGGAGACAAATGTGTCAGACTGGCTAATTTATAAACCATAATTTGCCCATTTAAAATCATAAACTACTGCATCAACAACCTATTAGTTTAGAAATCAAGCAAGACAGTTCCATTGTTATAAACCACAGTTATAGTTGCTCATATTGTTAAAGAAAAATGAGGTATGTCTGTACCCCTGTGTTTCAGGAGTAATTCGAAGTGGCTATGAAGTGCTCCAAACCATACTAAATCATATTAACCACACACACACACACACACACACACACACACACACACACACACACACACACACACACACACACACACAGGGCTTACACAGCGATATTATTGCATAACATTAATTATTTTGATTTTATTATCATGGGAAGATACTTGATCCACCCTCCACATCGTCTTTTTCAAGATCATCCTATTTAACAAATGTGTTTCTCTGAAATTAAGTAGTCAAAAAAAGAAATTAATGCTTTAAATATGTAAACTTTTTTTCTCTGGGAGCAATACTTTTACAACCATTAGTAGTCAAAGACTTCCAATGGGCTGCTTTTGATGAAACATTACTTATGGTCAGTTTGGACTAAATGTCTTCACAATTCCTGACTGTGAACTGCAGTTAAGCCAATCGGTTTTAAGACTAAGATGGAGAGATGTTAATGAACTTCCTTCTGTATTCATATATTTGAATCCCTCAGACTCCATATGTTAACAATATTAGTGTGCAAAGCAGATAACCAGACAAAACAGTTAACCAAACATTGCTTCTGGAAACCTTTTAAAAGAGGCACCTGTCATACCTCTTAAACTCTTAGCATAAGAAATCTAGACAAAGCCAAAAACAATGAGGGGAGACCGAAAACTATGGACAGATTTTAAATATTACCTTTATTAATGTAATATGTTGCTAGAATAACATGTTTTGCATTAGCATGCATTTTCTGGAGGATGTGAAGTCTGAATTTCAAATGTTTGTCATTATTTATTGACTATTTCTCACAGATTTAACAGAAAATCACATATTTTATAAGGAACATATCAAGAAATATTAGGCAAAAATCTGGATATTCTGAGAAAATCTAGACAGTTGAGAGGTATGGCACTTGTGTATAATAGATTTACATAGTTAGCAAATAAAACAAAGCAAACTACATTCCCATGAATAAAGCTAATCTATTCATTCTTCATTTAACACAAAAAGAAATCTCTTAAATTTGGGGAAAGATGCACTTGTATGCCAGCTTTTTAATATTAGTAACTCAAAAGAAATGTTTTACTAACAAACACTCTAAGCAATTCAAGATATCCTCATTGCTTAAACTACAAAGTAAAAAAGTAATAAAACACTGTTGCACTAACTGTACATTTCAGCTGGGCAAACTGCAGACAGAATACTGTTAAAATTCATGTACATATTTATGGAACTGTTTTATGCTATAACCCAGGTTATTGGCCATGTATTTATTACAGAATATTTTGGAAGTGTGTGATTTCTACTGTAGTATGCTTGTTTGCATATTTGCCTGTTCAGTTTTTTCATTAAAGCTAAATTATAAATAAACAGATTTTCTAGTATAGTACTACAAAAATAATTAAGTCATAAAAATAAAAGCTGTTTATGTTTCATAGAAATGCATCACTGAAATCTTTTTACGGCACTCATCTAGAGACCAATATGTTATCTGGTCCTCAGTTTGAGACTTCCTGGGAAAATGCAGATGTTGCAGAAACAATCTTCACAATATGCACTGTTTTGGCACTAGGCTTTTGTAACTTAGTCACTTCAGTCAATACAATGCTCATGAGATTTGGTTATAGTATTTCTGAACAGCTTCAGCGAGAAGCTCTAGTTAATCAACTTTTCATCTATAGAGTCTTCCTTTTAAAGGAGCTGTTGTGTAAAGGCCACTGGGAAATTGACTTCTAAATGTTTCATGCCTTCTTATATATGCATACTAAATATTTTAAAAGCATTTACCTTTTTGAATTCCACAAGCTTATTAAAAAATAGAAGTATTTACTGACGTGACTGCATTCTTTAATTTTGAATAAATATATAGGGATATGTACGGATAGACACACAGACACACATACACACACACAAGCATATGCACATATTCTGTGTGTCAAGAACAAAATAAAGAGGAATACATAAGCATGCTTAATTCCATTTAGTAATGAAATGCTCCAGTGCAATTCATTTTCTATTAAATCTATACACAGTATTTTATGCTGAAATTTGTTGAATATACGTTTTTCCCATATCTCTGCAAAAAGAGTGCATAACTCTTCACAAAGATAAGTTTCAAAACTACAGCAGGTTTGTAATGATGTTATTCAGTTTCAGATTTCTTCCATATTACATTTGCTGTATTTCCATTATTTTATGGTAGCTATTGCCTCTGGAATTTTCTTTTTTAAATGACTCCATTACATTTTATATAAAATGTTTAGTATTACTCTTTAAAAGTGACTCTTCCTTAATAATCCAGTAGCAGAAGCATATCCATGTAATGTAGCTTTAATTGCATGAAGATGTGATGATATGAGGTAGTACCATCTTTGCCAGGGAGAGTAGGGCAGTGCATGTGTAACATATGCCAACATAGCTAGTTGGAGTTTTGTAAAGAATGTTAAGTCATTTGAGTATCACACTGATCTGCACAGATTCTTATGTTAAAAATATATTTGTAAAGTTGCCTGTGTTAAAAATGCATCAAGAGTGGGTCCTGCTGGACCGAAAAGAGATATATATATGTATTTGAGACAGTATTATTATAACTGATCAAATGTGTATGTTTTAACAGAAATTTCTGGACGGGAAAATGAAATGGGTTGGTTTAGGCCATAAAGATTTTATTTTACAGGTCTGATTGCAGCCAGAGACAAAAATGTTTGCAAAAACCAGGACTAGGAATCTTACTGCATTGTATTTAGGGGTGAGCTAATTGCTACCCTGGAAGGGTGAAAGTTTTTATAATTGTTTTATAGCTTTCAGATGCTGCAACACATCTTAGCAAAGCTCTGAGTGTGTACTGTACCAGAGTCAGTTGACCAGATGTGATGCCTTTTATAACTAGAACCAAAATTATTTTTTTAGATATTAGTGAGAGATATACTGTAAATCTCGCAGCAGCACTTTGTTTTTTTTTTTTTTTGGAACCTGTCAGAAAATGTCTCTTACAGATATTTCACACAACCTCACATCTCATCTTGCCTTGCTACAGTAAGCAGCTCAACACACTTCATCTTGCCTTGCTTTAGTTAGTAACCATGGAACAGTGATTCTTTTGTTAGTCAGGAAAATATAACGAGAATAGTTAAATATTGTTTTTTCTGCATCTGTATGAATCTATCTAACTGTGTTATTTTTTATATATCCTGTGATTGAAACACTGGTGTGTATTATAACTAGATATTCAGTGTTCTCATGATTTCTATTTTATTATTTATCATTAAATACTTCTATATCTTTCTTTTTGTCTGGTCATTCAGAAAATATGTTTAACATCTTAAGAGCACTTATGCTTATTTTAGTGACACTGTACCATACCTGAAAGCCTAGCTGCATTGGTCAAACTCTACCATATGTATTAGTATTAATTTTACTCAGTATATTTGGACACCCTCATAAGAACCTTAGAGTAGCTGACTGGTGGCAGCATAATTACCTTATAGTCTGGGCAGAGGGTGCACAGCTGGTAAATCTGTGCCAGCCTTTCCTCTGTTATGTGTGTGTGTGAGTGTGTGTGTGTGTGTGTGTGTGTGTGTGTGTGTGTGTGTGTGTGTGTGTGTGTGTGTGTCTGTCAGCTACTTGGAACAGGGAAACAGAACTCCAAAGTGGTCAGTGTGGAGTCTCTTTTGGGGCATGGAAAGAGACAGAGAGTCCAACCCCAGGTCTGGAGGGTGCTCACTGTGTGCTCTTAAGGGAAGTTGTGCTTGGTGCAAAGATATACATCTGAAAATACTGTGTGAATCCATTTTTGCTGCCAGTGGCAATCCCTCACTACTGTTGATAGTGAGGATTGAGGGTTCTTGATTACTTGCCCAGAGTAGGGACCATCACAGAAATGTATTGAAACTATTATTTTGAAATGAAAGAGAAGGCATTGGTAATTATCCTGTGGTAAAATTAAACACTCACACACATTTCAAAGACATTTCAAACTCTATATGTTTATAGCCTGATGTGTCTGAGTGAGGTCGGGATTCAAAGAGATACACTGTGCTTAAATGCAATGTTGTACAGTACTGTGCAATAATGCAGAGTGTTGTTTGATAACCAAAGTAAGACACAGAATACGTAAGTGCTGCCAACTGTACTTCAAAGTATGAAAATTAGCAGCAGACCAATTATGCAAGTGCACACACCCATACAGTGAAACATATACCCAGAAGTGCAAAACACCTTCTATAGTGCAGTCACTCACCAGCATCACATTGTATGATCTTTTATGACTCAAAAACATGTACTTTCAGACTGATTCATCTGAAAAATAAACAGGTGTAGGTAATAGCTAGGCTGCATGTGTCAATATGTGCCTCAGCAGGATGCAGAAAGCTATGTAGCCATAGGTATTATCAGTACACACATGGGGGTGGTTAAAGGAGGAGGAAATTGGTATACTGGAATGTAGGAAAAGGGGGAAGGCAGCAATCAGCAGGTCAAACACAAGGAAATAAAATAGGAGAGTGCACTATCAGAGGGAGATAGGGCATCATTATAAATGCATGAGCATTGTATGGTCCCATTTTTGATTTTTGGAAACAGAAAAGAAGAGCTGGAATGCTAAAAGGCAAAGTACGGCTAGAAATGGGGTAGGACAGTTTTCAGAGGTTGACAGACACATATGCGACAGTATAGACAAACATGGGTGAATGTGCACACACCAGAATGCAGAAACATCGAATGGTTAGGTAGGCAAATGGTGATGGAGAGATTTAGACACTGCAAAAGATATGTGGCATGACACAATAGGAAGGGGAAATGTGCCAAGTAATAGGGTGTGGCAGGAGCAGCAGTGTGATGTCCACCACCCCATCCCAAAGAGACATTACTGGGATCTAGCACCAGATGTATAGGAACATTACTGGATCTAGCACCAGATGTATAGGGGTCTACATTAAATCAGCGAACACTTAAAAAAGTGAACGCTGATTTTTCGACCGCAAGTAAGTGAAAGCTTACAATCCCAAATACTCGGAACAGCGATTTTTTTTCCCAGGGAAAAAAATTGCTGTTCCACAAAAAATAAATAAATAAATAAAAATATCAAAACATTACATAAAGCGGGGGGCTTCACCTCCCCCCACATCCCCCTACTTAAATATACCAACTCCAAGATCGCACTACATTGATGGAAATGGCAAAGTAACGGAGGTGGCCCAGCAATTTCTTTCCCAGGGAAAGAAATCACTTATATGCTGTTTCACTATTTTGCTGCTTCATGTTTTCAAGTTTGATCAAGACGCATTCGAAGGATTGCATCTTTGATTATATAATAGGAACCCAGTTATAGGCCATTACTGGGATTTAGCACCAGATGTATAGGACATTACTGGGATCTAGCACCAGATGTATAGGACATTGCTGGGATCTAGCACCAGATGTACAGAACATTGCTGGGATCTAGCACCAGATGCATAGAACATTGCTGGGATCTAGCACCAGATGCATAGAACATTGCTGGGATCTAGCACCAGATGCATAGAACATTGCTGGGATCTAGCACCAGATGTATACGACATTGCTGGGATCTAGCACCAGATGTATAGGACATTACTGGGATCTAGCACCAGATGTATAGAACATTGCTGGGATCTAGAACCAGATATATAGGACATTAGTGGGATCTAGCACCAGATGTATAGGACATTGCTGGGATCTACCACCAGATGTTTAATCAGGGTTGCTGTTGTTATAGGTCACACAATTCTCTGGTGGTATGATGATACAGACTGTCCAGGTGAGCAAATGTGATATTTAGTACAGAAGGCTGTCCATCAATTCCATAAACCTGTCACTGCTCTGTCTTCCACTATTTCCTCAACCTGTAATATCCACAAAATGTGTGTGCTCATGCCAGACTTCAGCAGAAGCTCAGATGCCCCTGTCAAAACACTTGCAGGCTCATTGATCTTATGCTCCACTAGAACAGCCTTAGCAAGATAGGGACACAGACAAGGTACCTGGAGAGTACAATAAGAAGTTTACCAAAGTGAACTAGCCTAATACTAGACAGAATGTTTTTTTTTTAAAGTCACATCTACTGGAGTGATGGGAACTAACTGGAATTGACTGGAAGCCTTTCCTGCCTCCTGTGGAATGCATCACAGTGACTACTATACTGCTAAAAGAGGAAGTTCACATCAGAGAACTGTGTCAAATGTAAGGTAAGATGCAGAAACAAAACACTACATCTCACAGTCCTAAACATATGTCTCCTTAGCTACATGACAGGCCCATGCTACCTCTATGTACATTCACATACTTACCCAGAAAATGGCACAGACACAACAGGTAGTATGCAGGTGTCATGAGATGTTGCAGTGTAGCCTCACCCCATAACAGGACCACACAAAACCAACATCAAATGCAATTGCCATATTAAATAAATGTTACCATAACCACCACCAGACAGTGAAGATCCACAAAGTACTGCACACAGATTTCTTGTGTAGTCATTCCCAATACAACACATACAAACAGAAAAAAGTAAAATGCCATTCACTTACTATAATATCTGAGTAATGTTTTCCACTCCCTGCTTCAAAGACTCAGAGATCTTCAAGGTTCTTGTACTACAGATCCTAATAAAGACGTCTGTACTATTCACCTACACTGATAATATCCATGGCTGAGGAGAGCTAATCAACCAGGTCATTCAGGTATCAGCTTTTGAAGGGACACATTAGATGCTCCCTGAAATGACTATGATGGAGGTGAAGCACAATATCACCTTCATTCATGCACCATGCATGCAGTCTCCAGTGGACATGAGCAGAAGTGCCCAATCTCTTGCATTTCTTCTGAAAATGATATTATGTTCATGAGAAACAAAATAGTGATCTGAGAATCACATGTACAATGCAATTTCTGAATCACTAGTAGCATAACATGTAACTATGCATCTGCAGAATATATGTGCTCATGCCAAACTTCAGCACAAGCTCATAGCCACATGCTGCGAGAGGGGAGAATAAAGAGCAAGGTGAAATTTAAGTCCAATTGTGCATCAGCTAAATAAAGTGATTACTAGACACTCATTTGCCCTGGCTTATCACACCTATGTCCTAGTGAAACATGTATAAAATTGCATTATTGTTACTGAGTTATGACACCCCATTTTTGCTAGGTCATGCAGAATTGGTAAGCTATATTACATTTTTGGTTAAAACAAATAGGAGGCTTCATAGCAGTATCTGGACCTGTAAAAAGACACGTGAAGGTGCACTGCAATTTGAAAGGGTGCAATAAGCTGTACTTTTCTCCTTTCCTTAGCATATGCACTACTCACTTACGTTTCAAATGCTAGCAGTAGACCTGTGTGTGTCTGCATGTGTACGTTGCATGCAGATTATGCTGGCAAAACATAGTGTATAATGTCAGAACAACCCATTCCTGTTCAAGCTTCTCTTGATATATGGTGAAGGTGTAGATTGCCTAATCTTTATGGTGGCATTTGATGGTAGATACCTCAGGTGAACGCATACATACTCAATGGAATTCACATAAGTGTCCCCAGATGGTGACATGTAGCAGCAGGTATGACTGCCTTACACAATATATTTATATCTATAGCTATCTATATATCTATTCTATAGCTATCTGTATATATATATATATATATATATATATATATATATATATATATATATATATATATATATATATATATATATATATATATATATATATATATATATATATATATATATAAATATATATATGGGTCTACTTCATTTGACCTAAAACTCATTTGACTGACACCCATTTGACTGACACCCAATTAACCTAAATTTCATTTGACTGACAACTCATCTGACTGACTCCCATTTCACCAACATTTAAGGCATAGACTTGTGGGTTTTCCTTCACCTGTGACTTGCTTGTGATAAAAAGAATTACTGTTAACTTACAGTGCTGACCGTTAGAATTCTGATAGTCATGTAGAAAGTAGTGTTGTAGTGTTTCTAAATGTGGGCTTGTCTCTTTACATTTTTATGGAAAGTATCTAAAGTAATTTGGAGAATGTTTTGTGCATTCCCAGCAGTAGTGGCAGCGTGTAGAGTACTGTAAGGCAAGTTAAAGGTATATGCCCTTTTCCCTACTGTAGTGCAATCCTGGAGTAAGTGCATATAATTAGAGGGGGTGTAGCCCCCCACCTAGTTTGGTTGTACATTGCCCCATTTCTGTTAAGAGGGTAAGTAGGTTTTAAGGGTTAGTTATTGGTGTCCTAAGTGTGCTTGTCTATGGTTTAAGATTTAGTATGCTGAAATTCAGCATTGTAAGTTGTCAGTGAAATGGGAGTCAGTCAAATGACTTGGCAGTCAAATGAAATTTAGGCCAATTGGGTGTCGGTCAAATGGGTGTCAGTGAAATGAGTTTTAGGTCAAGTGACGTAGACCCATATATATATATATATATATATATATATATATATATATATATATATATATATATATATAGATAGATATAGATATGCTATAGCTATAGCAAAGTGGATGAGCTTAATAAGCAGTGCATGTGTACTAATGTCTGGAAACTAACCTGCTGTATGCATTCCAGTACCTGCCATAACTGCCCTGTGAATTTACAATGGTATGCCCAGGTTATTCCTTTATCAGCAGCTGTCATCCTTCATTTTCCTGTCATATACAGTATATAACTCTATGTCATGTATTCTCAGGCATCTGCATGTCTGGGTAATGTAGTGGACAGCAAAGGCTGGGCAATTTCAGAATTGCTAAAAAAACATCCTGCTACAGATAGGCACTTAGGACACATAGCTAGAATTATTGTTGGGCAGAGGGGATCCTGACCAGCCTTTACATGAGCAGGTGTATCTGACAGTGGTGCATGACATAAGTGCCATAGGGCACAATGAATGTACTTTAAAAACAGCAAAGGGGAACATTATATCTGTTGTGGGCATATTCAAAATTGTATATTCTTGCACAGTAGATGGATGTTGTAATATGACACAGTTGTTTCAATACATGTGGGTGGTGCTCAGGATCAAGCAGTAAATATGCTGGAGCATCATTTATGTACAATCTGCTGCTACCCTGCCCAACATGGAGCTAATGGCTATGTTAAAGGAAATTCATGAGAATGTTACCAAGTACAACTGACAGCTCCATGAGGACATAGAGTCTAGGGACACAGTCCTAACTATTCTTAATGGGGCTATATTGGCACATACAGCACCTAGGTCCACCTCCATGCAAAGGATTACCAGTTACTCCATCACTTAGCACCCTGGAAGTGATGCCCAAGGTTATGCTAGCGTATGCACCAGGGTGACTGTATAGGGGGTTCTGTAGCAATGTGCATAGACTCCACCTCTACCTGGAAGTATGGATGTGTATGATACAGTGTCACCTCTCATTGTTAGCAGCCATGACACCAGGCCTCTAGTGGGAAGATGTCTAGCAAGTAGATTGTACCCATTTCATGGTTCCACTGGAATACCTTTTCTTCTACAGGAACTCAAGTCATAGTCCAGTAAGCAAGCAGCGTGGCCACAGTCTAAGTAAGATAATGGCATCCTAACTCAGTTGCATGTGGAAACAATTTTTGATGCAGGATGAGCATCACCTTGAAATCCCCAACTCCCCATCCTCTGATATACCACCCTTCAATGTGTGGAAAGACATGTGTCACTGCATTCCTTGCTACCTGAGCACATGTTGAAAACTGTGATTATCTCCAACCTCCTTCTTGTATGGCTTATGTGGAAATGTCAGTTTCATATGTAATCCAACTGTACAATGATCAGTGTAGCCTGATATTAACACTGCATGCATTGTTTTTATCCTATGTGATACCATACTCACACTGATTACTCACTAGGGCCTATCATTCTGGTCTGAATGTTGCCACCTTTACTCCCCAACAAATTATGTACTACACAACATGCTAAGAACATCATGTAGGCTGTGGCAGTGTCATAATGGAATGCCATCCCATACATGTAGAGGCAGACAGGATCCCAACTCTAGAAACTGTTTCACCACCAGACGTTCACTCCCCTTGCAGCTAGACTTCATGAAAAAAAAAAACTCCTCATGCAACAGGACACTGCTCACTAGCCACGCCAACTCTCATTACCCCTAGAACTAAATTCCACAACAATACACATTTCTCCTCTCAGACACCTACTCTTTGGCTAGCTCTCCTCATTGACCTAAAGGAAACAAACATTCAGAATGTACCCCGTCGCCTTTCCAATTCTCTTCTCTCCCCTTTCAAGATTTACTGAAGATCGTTCCGCTTTAGAAATGAATGTATGTATAATGTACATTAACTCTGATTAATTGCACATTGTACTCTGCTTGTTCGTTAGAATGGATAAATACATTTTTTCTATGTGTCTAGTCATATCTACACTGTTATTGCTTACATTTCTAAATTATCTAAGCTGCACATTTCAGATATTTTTTCCTTGGTAAAATTGCCACTTGAGTGATACTTAAACCCACATATGCAGTGGTACTGACCTGGGGTAAGCCTAAAGCTGGTCAGTACTGACCACTACAATACCCCAGTAAAAATTAAGAATAAATAACATTGCACCCTCATTTCCCTAATTATTTAATTTGCATGTTATTATTCAGTATTGACATATATCTTATGTTGTGCATTTGGGCTCATTGCACTGCAGCACAAAAATGGCACTATGTGACACATTGTGTGTGTGTGTGTGTGTGTGTGTGTGTGTGTGTGTGTGTGTGTGTGTGTGTGTGTGTGTGTGTGTGTGAGCATGTGACTGTGTCTCTCTCTGACTTCCACTCAAACAAAAATAACAATTTGTATACTCTGCAATTTGTCTAAAAATCCTTTTCTGACTTGGATTGGCTTTGACTTACCTGTAACCCTCAATAAGGCAAAAATGTGAGTAACTGAATAATGTGTGTGTGTGTGTGTGTGTGTGTGTGTGTGTGTGTGTGTGTGTGTGTGTGTGTGTGTGTGTGTGTATATATATATATATATATATATATATATATATATATTATTGTACTATATTGTACTACTGAATGACATGCTACCTTTTTCAGCCTTGTACCACTAAAACTGTCTAAGTTCGAACAAGAAAACTACAATGTTATGTTTAAGTATGTATGTATTCCAAGTATGCATAAAATCCTATAATTCTGTACTGGTATCTATATGTGACTGTATAAAACTGCTACTGTTTAACTCTTATGTAACTATCCACATGTAGAGCTATTCTCCCCGGGCCTACGCTGAAAACGGACCTGTGTCCAGTCAGACTATCCCAGTTAACAAATGTAAAATATATATATATATATATATATATATATATATATATATATATATATATATATATATATATATATATATATATATGGGTCTACTTCACTTGACCTAAATTTCATTTGACTGTCACCCATTTGAACGACAGCCAACTGACCTAAATTTCATTTCAATGATTCTCATTTCACTGACAGCTTACAATGCTGAATTTCAACATACTAAATCTTAAACCATAGACAAACACACTTAGAACACCAATAATTAACCCTTTCCAGAACATAAAAACTACTCACTAACCCTCTTAACAGAAATGGGACAATGTACAACCAAACTAGTTGGGGGCTACACTCCCCACACACCCCTAATTATATACTACCTCCAGGATTGCACTACAGTGTGGAAAAGGGCATATGCCTTTAACTTGCCTTACAGTACTCGACATACATCCACTACTGCTGGGAACGCACAAAACATTTACCAAATTAATTTAGATACTTTCCATAAAAATGTAAATAGAAAAACACACATTTAGAAACACTACAACACTACTTTTTGCATGACTATCACAATTCTAAGAGTCAGCACTATAAGTTACAGTAATTTGTTTTCTCACAAACAAGTCACAGGTGAAGGAAAACCCACAAGTCTATGTCTTACATGTCAGTGAAATGGTAGTCTCTCAAATGAGTTTTAGGTCAAATGAAATTTAAGTCAATTGAGTGTCGGTGAAATGGGTGTCAGTCAAATTAAATTTAGGTCAAGTGAAGTAGACCCATATATATGTGTTTGTATATATATATATATATATATATATATATACACACACACACACACACACACACACACACACACACACACACACACACACACACACACACACACACACATCTATATTTATATCTATCTATGTTATACCTTAAAACTCCTGTAGTGGAATTCCATGGGATGTATGCAAATGACCCATTCAGGATATCAAGTGTTTCATGGCTTCTGAACGTTCTTCATTTTTATTGTACTTTTTAAGTCTTTATGGTTACATTCAGGCCAATGAAACCAAATCCCACTATCCGGTGGGCCTCAACTACAAGAGGTTTAAGGTATCACATAGTGAAAACTCTAGCTTATCTGGGTTTTCCTTGCAGTTTTTACTGCATGATTTGTCTGTGTGTCATTTTTACCCTTTGGTTTGTAGATTTAATAAAGCCTACACAGCCTTTTTTACCATGTAGGCAATGTGCCATGCTGCTTACATGAAAGTAAGCAGATTTACGATCCAGTAAGCACTGCTTGGCACTGCACATGCACACACCAACACAGGAAGTTCTATGGCATGCAAATCACCCTGTAAGCAGGTGAATCTCATGCAAATGATGCAGGTAGAGCATGTTGGTATCCATAGCATCCACTGTGTGTCTCAAAAGTTACAGAAATATGTTAAAATAAAAACATTTTTTTAATAATCTGGGCATGTTTGCGAAGCATACCACAATGCACAAACATGCCTTATTAAAAAAAATATGAAAATAATAAAATTAATATTATAAGAGAGAATTTTATTACAGGAGCCTATGTGGAGAATCTACAATGGTGAATTGGTGCTGTTGCTAATGTGGTAGGGCTTGGAAGTATGTAGTTTCCAGGTTGTGAGCATGGATCCTTATGCAAATGAGGTGGAGTTACTAAATACCATAATGGGGTAATCATGGTTGCATATCCCCTCTGTGTAGGCAGACAACCATGTTGGTGTCTACATAGGAGGTAGCTGACATCAAGAGAGGGTGTGTCCAAGAACTTGTACGCTGACTGGAACTTAACTGCGCCTGTTTGCGCAGCATGCCGCTGTGCTGAGCATGGAAGTCTGGGGGTGTGTGCATTGATTCTAAGGTGTGTTTACCTATCGGGCACATGTTTGTATGGTGCGCCACATTGTTGAGAGCATCTAAACAGGCAATTATGTATTAATTAGTTTTGAACCTTGTTTAACTTAAACTAGAGCCATTAAATGATGTTAATCATATGCTGGGCAGGTGCAATGCATCATAGTTAGCCAATAACACAGGCAGTACTTAAAGTATGCATACACCCTACAATCTGATTTTTTCCCCCATACTCCGCACCATAACTGAAAGAATGCTAGGAGCTGCTGTAGGTCTGCTGCATCTCTATATGCTAGATGCTGAAGTCAATGCTGCTGCTGCTGCTGCTGACAATAGGCCTAGGCAGAGAAGTAGAAGAGTTTTCAGGCCCAGGGTAACTTTCCAGCAGCTACATGACCTGGAGAATGTAGAGCACTACAGAGTGGACAGGGACATACTACAAGAACTCACTAAATTCTGCCACCCTCAACTCAGACCCAGAGCCAACAGAGGGTAACCCACCCAGTGGAAACAAAGGTGCGTGTAGCCCTTAGGATAATAGCCAAAGATACCTTCCAAAGACCAACTGGGAACATGATGGGGATCTCAAAGTCATCAGCATCCAAGGTACTCCACCAGTTCCTGGATGCCATGCTACCCCATGCGAGTGAACACACTTCTTTTTCCCTCACCCCTGAGGTGAAGGCCAGCAATACGCAACACCTCTACCATGTAGCACACTACTCTGAGGTACTATTTGCCATAGATTGCAGTCATGCACACATCAAGGCACCATCCGGTGAAGAGTGCAAAATCTACGTTAACTGCAAAGGGTACCTCTCCATTAGGTTACGTGCAATGCCCAGGGCATTATCATGAATGTGTGTGCTGGCAGCTCTGGCAGTTATCATGACTCCCATATCTGACATGCATCACAGCTGTACCAGATGTTTTCTAGAGGGGACATCCCATATGACCATTTACTGGGCATGCTGGCTATGCATTGGAACTGTGTATGATGGTACCCATCAGAAATACACACCCACCCACTGAAGAATGCCACAATGAAGCACATGCTCAAACTTGGAACATCATAGAGTGTGTGTTTGAGCTGCTGAAGTGACGGTTCCAGTGCCTTGATATATCTGATGGAGCTCTGCAGTACTCTCCAGCCACATGTGCACATATGTTCACAGTATGTGCCATACTACACAATATGATCCTGCAGAAACAGCTGCAGCAGGATCAGCAAAGGGAAAGGCTACACAGCCCCCCACCAGTGCCTAGGTCACCACAGCCACACTCACAAGAAGACTCTGAAGAGGACACCACTGATAATGTCCCTGTAGGCAGATGTAGGCATGCCCAGTATACTCTGGCATATCACATTCACTGACAACCTAGGGACCTAGGGACTGACACCTTATTCCTATTCTCATACATATATTAAAATAGCTGATGCCAGACAACCCACACAACTTGTACCTATCCATGTATTGGCTGTTTACTGCTTGCATAACACAGAGTCATCCCTGAAATACAGGTCTGTCAACTGCTGCATTCACAAGGGAAGTCTCTAACATACACACCACCAATTGTAAGGATTACTATAACATAGTATCGTATGTATGGATTTGATGCTGTTATGCAAGGAAATATAGAGAGCTATTTGGACAGGTGTAACATCTGCATGGGACTACAGATACCAAGTCCAATGGTATGTGCTCCATAATATTCACTAGGCCTCATGGTTGGAATATTCACGACATCAGGCAAGGGAGATGTTAAACAGTGGCCACATATGATATATGGACTACGGTCTACCCAAGCTGATCATGTGCTGTTGTTCCCCCACCCCCAACACAGCAGTGTACCCATATAACTGCCTTAACAGAAAATCAGCTATGGTATATCAGTGGGCCAGGCAGTCTCAGGTCTGTAACTCATATAGTTTACACCATTGTACGTCTCTCCTCATGCAGGATAACAATGTACATATTTATGCTGTTGATTGTGTGAGGAATGACTTCTATCTGCCTGGCAATCTGTGTGGCTGAGTAGACCAAGGAAGCAAGCATGCGTGATGATGTTATTGGCTCAAATCTGGAATTGCTTACATCTTTTTTCATGTGAGGTAGTCCTATGTTGGTGTTTTCATAGACTGTCATACCTCTCAACCTCTTAGTGCAAGAAATCTGGACAAAGCCAAACATAGGGACAGCTTTTAAATATTATTCCCATAAACCTAGAAATTTGCTAGAATTAATGTGTTGCATTATTACATATTTTCTAAAGGCTATAAAGTCTGAAACACAAATGTTTGAATGTATTTAGTATAATGCAGTGACATCAATATTTAATAGTTCATCAGAAGACCACAAATGTATGAGGAACAGACCAAACATATGAGGCAAAACTCTGGGCATTCTGTGAAAATCACAACAGCTGAGAGGTATGCAGACTGTCAGTCTGTTGGTGGTGTAACATTACCAACCTCAGCCAAATATTAAGTACAGCTCAACACTGGGGAAAGCCGTGGACATTTTGAGTGAAGTGCAGTATTGCAGAAACAGGGATGGATGTTAATGTCTGTAACATACAAAATCCCAGACTGGAGTACAGGTAGGTGTGGCCTGGAGTCACTTTATAAGTACTGACAGTCCTAATGGGTATGCCCTTGTACTTAGTTAAAATGAGTGCAATCCTGTTGTCCCTTCATCAAAATGACCTGTTATGTATAAATGTCTATACATACAGACATATACATATCCATCTGTCACAATCTCTCTCACATGCATTGTATATATATATCATTATGTAGTGTCAAATAGATATACAACTATATATATATATATATACATATATATATATATATATATATATATATATATATATATATATATATATAACTATATGTATTAAAATGATACATACACCCCCCATATATCTACCTAACCCATATACATATCATATACACACACAGCTACATGTATATATACATTCCTGTTATATACAGAAATATGTGTGTGTGGATGTCAGTATTGTCCGACATAACCTAATAATGGTGAATAACTCTGCACTATCACACAACCATACTGTTGCTCAAAGGATCCAAAGTAAGGGTGCAACAGTTCATGATCCACTTACCTACAGACCCCTGTGCCTGCTGGATGTTACCACGTAGACAGACACAGGTGAGCAGGTGGTTTAATGTATAATGTTGCCAATGCACATACGGACAGGGCACATTGCCCCTGCCAATTGATTTGCCTATGTAATGGCAAGCAGCCACATATGGCCATACTGGTAACTGCACACACATAGCTAGGATAAAAACAGTTATCTCACTGCTAGGATTCAAAATGCAGATAACAGCATGAAGCAATATCACTCTGCATGCCACAGATGCACAATGCACAAGTACTGTGTCTGCAATCACATCTACAACAGACTTAACCTGTGGCATGTGTGATAAGTACTGTGATCTGTACTGTATAAGACTAGATAGGTAGGGGTTCTAATCTCATCCCAGCCCACTTGATGCATGCGTATGTGTATGTGTTTATATTTCCCTGCAAAACAACAGACATGCCCTCATGGGCTATCCACCTACAATGGTTATGCACTTTTTGGGCCTATAACATGCCACTGGCTTCCAAACTGTCCTCTTCTACAAAGCCTGATGATGTCAGCCACCTTAAGACTACCAGCTGACAGTGCAGTAGCAGACATAAGCCGTGTCGCTTGTAATAAGTACTGTGATCTATAGTATATAAGACTAGATAGGTAGTGGTTCTTATTACACTTCAGCCCACTTGGTGCATGTGTATATATCCATATGGCATAACCTAGACATAGGCAGGGTTTAGCAGTGTTTTAGTTGTAGCAGATGATATGGCCCACATAGGAATGACCACAACAAAGCCTGCTTATGTCTTCAAGCACAATATGTCCTAAACTGATAGTAGTAGCAGACATGAGGTGTGTTGAATCCAACACATACTGTGATCTGTAGTATGTGCCATTACATAGGTAAGTGTTCACATCTACATACAGCCAACTGGTCTATATTACAAAACCGAAAAGACTTTATCGTGAATGCTCACGAGTGAAAATGCAGGTAATCGAACTTGCTATTGTGGGGGAACTGCACCCCACACACCCCCCACTAACTATATATTCCAACTCCGAGGTCGCACTACAGTGAGGAAAGGGCAAATATCCCACTCCTCACTGTAACACAACCCCACAATCACAGTTTCAATTCCTGGCATTTTCGCTCATGTGAGCGTTCACGCTAAAGTCTTTTCATGCATCTAATATAGACACATAGCCAACATGCAATATGTGTGCGCCTTGGCATGTCCTGTACAGAGTGACTGGAAGTGGTGCTAGCCTCAATGTAGCCATATTTGTGTGTGAGCCTGTTAGAACATTGTGCATCATGTAATAGAACCATAGGATGTTTGAAATGAACTAGAATAATGGCCATACAGACCTTACAATCATAGACATTGTCATACCCATAGTTACAGGATCAGCACCTATTGCCCCGGTCCAAAAGGGACACAGGCAGATGTCCTGTGTTGAGATGACAGTCATCCAGCCAGTCAGACAGATGGCTTGTGCTGAGGTGCACTGAGGTGCTCTGTGTGCCATTAGGCAGGGATTTGTTTCAAGGGTGTGTTTCAGTCTGCTAGACAAATCTCTCCCACAAGCATGTGCTACTAATGTCAGATACTAGGTTAATGAACTTACAGTGAGTCTTCCATCTAGTAAGCTTCCTACAGATAGGCAGCATATGCAATCAAGCAGGGTCACACATTGCCCTGTATGCAAGGCATAACTCACCTCTGAGTACTCTATATGCCACAGGTAACATTGACACTCAATGCTGACAATCCCCATTCAACACAGGTTTCTATTAGATGACCGAAGATGCATTCTATTGAATGTGTCTTGGTCGAACTTAAAACAACGAAAAGGCAAAATAACGAAGCGGCTTTTAAAGTGAATTCTTTCCCAGGGAAAGAATTTGCTTGGCTGCTTCCATTACTTTGCCATTTTTGGCACTGTAGTGCGATCTTGGAGTTGGTATATTTAAGTGTGGGGGGGAAGCCCCCCACTTTATGTATTCTTTCAATTTTCTTTCAATTTTTTTTTTTTTTTGGAACAGCTGTTTTGAGCTTTCGAGATTGTAAGCTTTCACTTATATGGGGTTGATTATTCATCATTTGCTTTTTTAAGCATTCAGTGATATAATATAGACACTTCAGCACATACTGAAGACATGCATTGTCCTTGTGCAGGACCATACTGTTGTGTACAATTGCCAGTACTGCTTGGAAAAGTACTTCAAAAACGGGCCATTGCACTCAGATATTGGCATGTTGAGGGAAGGGTATATGGAGGTTATGAGCATGTCACTTACTGGTGACTGTGGCCTCAGTTATGCCATATGATCCCTGCCATACCACTGTAGACACATGGTGATCTGAGGCACATTAGCTGTAAACCTGCGTGGACAGGTCTGTGTGCCCAGTTCTTGTAACCCTGTACATAGGTTCATAGGCAGGTACTAGGCTATAAGCCCAAGGGCCTAAGTAAGCTAACCAAGCAAGGTTCCCTGACTTTCGCCACTAAAGAAAATTATTTTCCTTTGCCCCTGTTGAGCAGAGCCACAGAAGTGATCCCCGGGGTAAATTTCCTATTTCTCATCCACTCATCAAGATTTTTCTTGAAGAGTGCTAATCAGGAGCTTTGTTTGGTATAAATCGGTAGCTTGTTCCAGAGTATGGGAAGTCTCTGGGACAGGAATCTATCCCCCCAGCATTTTCTGTTTTTGTGGTGAAAAGGTTTGGGACCCAAGAGTGTGTAGATTGGAGGGATTGAGATTTCATTAGGTGGAGGATGTCCAACAACTCTCGGTTTGACATAGCTTTGTATGTTAGGCAGAGATCATCTCAGAGTAGGTGACATGTGAGGGAGTAAAACTGGAGTTTTTTGAGACAGTCAACGTAGGGCATTTGTTTGAAGCTGGTAATCCTCTTTGTGAGGTGCTTCTGCGGCCTTTCCAGCTGTTGTAGATGTCTTGTGAGGTACATTCCAAACGGGGCATAGTACTCTATAACGGGTCTAATGAGTGATGAGTAGAGGGGAACAATGACCTCTTTTTTCCAGGATGAGAACCCTTTTTTGATGATGTGTGCCACACAGAAGGATTTTCTGACCACTGTGTTGATGTGATTATCAAAAGAGAGACTACTGTCCACCTGGATCCCAAGGTCTCGTATCACACTTTCGGTGTTAAGTAGACTGCAGCCTATCTGGTAGTTCATGGGTACAGAGTTTTTACCAAAGAGGATGACAATGCACTTTTTGGCATTGAGCTTGAGGCCATGACTCTGACACCTGGCATCTGTCTCAGTGAGGCCCTTCTGTAGGATGTCCACATCATTGGGGACTCGATTATAGCTCCTAGTTTGCAGTCATCTGCAAACCTTGTTAGCCAGAGACCTTCTGTATTAGCCTGTACTTCAGAGAAGTAGATACCAAACAGGAAAGGACCCAGGACTGAACCCTGTGGTACTCCACTTGTCACTGGCTTGAAGTCGGATTTGGAATCTGCAACATTCACAGAGTGGGTTCTGTCAGTGAGCCAGTTGGCAACCCATCTTGTGATGTAGGGATTTATACCTAGTTTAGTGAGTTTATCTATAATTCCAGAATGGAGGATGGTGTCAAAAGCTTTGTTGAGGTCAAGATAAACTGTGTGAGCCATATTACCCTCGTCTACAGCCTTGGTGATTGCTTCAAAGAAATCTATCAGGTTTAGGAGACATGATCTGCTTTTTACAAACCTGAACGCTGTGGGGTCCAGAGTTCTGAGGTTACCAATTTCTTTGTTAATAAGTTCCATGATGATATGTTCCATGGCCTTGCAGACCAGACTTGTCAGGCTAATAGAGCAATAGTTGTTGGGGTCCGTGTTGGCTCCCCCTTTGTAGAGTGGGATAATTGTGAGTCTATGATTGAACATGGTACTTAGGTGGGGAGCCAGTTCATTCTGAAGTTCATGTAAAATGCATCCCGAGATGTTGTCCGGTCCCATGTGTGCTGTGTTCTTGGCTTTAGAGAGTGCAGTTTTTACCTGTGTAGTTGTGATTACAGTGACTCTGCATTCTTCTGGTATAGATATGAACCCTTTAGGGGGTGAGAGGTGGGTAAAGTGAGCACTGAATCTATCTGCCGGGATGTGGGCAATATCAGTTGGTTTTGTAAATTTCATGCCATTGTGCTGTAACTCAGAGCAGACCTGGGTGTTGCCATTGAGATTCTTGACATAGCTCTAGAATGCTTTGTGGTTGTACTTAGAATCAGTGGCAATTTTGTTTTCATAACTAGCTTTTGAGGATTTTATGAGGTATCTCAGCATTTTACTGAGGCTGAACAGGGAGCTCCTCCACTCATGGGATTTTACTCTCTTTTGCAACAGTTTCTTTCTTCTGTTGTAGAGTTTGTTTATGGCAGGGGACCACCAGATTGGCTTCCTTTTTTTGGAGGATAGCGTCTTGGTTCTGTTAGAGATAGCACGATCCATGCACTAATGTAAGTGCTTATAGAGAGCATTTGTGTAGGATTTGGCAGTCGTAACTGCATTGTCCATCTGCATGGGTGTCGTGAAGTTTGCCACTTCTGTCTTAGGAAGCATGAAGTTGGCTTTGGAGAAATTTTTTATGGTGGTTTCCTTATTGGTGGGTGGGGGCAGGATATGGATATCTAGGGTGATTAGCTTATGGTCGGATATGACCAACAAAGACTTGACCTCAGGTGTAGAACTCATGTTGATGATGACTAGGTCTAGGATATTGTTGCCCCTGGTGACGGCGTGGATAAGATGATCCAAGGCACTGGAATTTATGAACTCCAAAAAGTGTTGAGCAAAGGAGTTGGTACAAGAATAGTTTTCCTAGTTAATAGTGGGGTAGTTGAAATCGCCCATTAGGGTGTTTGGTTGAACCCTAATATTTTCCAGTATATCAAGAAAAGAGGAGTGAGAATCCTGGGGCATGGTGAGGGATCTGTAGCAAGCTACAATTTGGATTGCAGTTTTGCCAAGAGTTAGTTGCACTTGGATAATCTCAGTTCCATTATGCTGAGCAACTAGCCTGGAGGTTTGGATGTCCTTAATGAATATGGACACACCTCCGCCTTTAGTATTTCGGCCCAGGTTAGATATCCGAAAGGGGTGGTATGAATTATAGCCTGGTAATGTAGTGGTGTTCACTAGAGCCTTGAACCAGGTCTCAGTCACTGCACAGATATCGATGTGCTGCATTTTAAGGAGCGCCTCAAGTGAGTGCATTTTGAGGTTTAGACTTCTAGCATTGAGTAACATTACCCTCAGCTTTTGCTTGCCTGTACCTGTTACAGTGGTAAATTTGTCATTTGAACCTTGTCTAAAAAGACATTATAGGGGAGGCAAGAGCCTTAGGCATTATCCAGAATCCCAGGGGCAACAGGTGCAGGCTATCTCTGGCAAAGCATAGTGGTCTGTCGACCATGTCATCCCAGGCAGACAGATACTGGATCCCCTTAGAATGGCACCAGAAGATTAGCCAAGCCAATCATTTTGTCCTTGCACTGTGGTATCATTCTGGGTGATGGCAGGATGCTACTCTGGGCTAGGGTCATACCTGCCTGAGGTACAAGATCAGAGAGTTTGTCCATGTCTCTTTTCATGTAGTCTAGGGAGGTACTTCTCAGGTCATTCACACCAACCTGGACAATGACAGGGTCATATTTGTACTTGTTGTGGAGTGAACTGAGTGCATCAGTTATGTGGCAGATCCTGGCACCTGACAGGCAGCTAACAGTACCCTTCTCCTTGTTTAGTCTGGTGAGTGGGACATCAGTGTGCCTGACTATAGAGACACCTATGATCAGTGTGTTGAGTACGTTGTTTTGTGTTATGGGCTGTGGTTGAGTGGCACACTGAGTTTGTGGGCTATGTGTCATTTGGGTTGTATTGGGGGGGTGGAGGTTGTTTGCGTTAATGCTTTGGAGGTCTCTGTTGCTTGGGCAGATTATTATTGAGAGCTTCTATGAATGTTTTTGTGTTTCTAGGTGTGGATTTTGGTGGTGTAGATTTAGAGGGACTATGTGATGAGTGTGGTGTGGTGCAAGTGTTTACCTTCTTCTCTTGACTGTCTAGTTCAGTCTTGGTTGGAGAGAGCTTTGCCTCCAGTTTGGCAGTATAAGTGCATCTCTCACAGGTTGTAGTGTTGGGTGGTAGGAGGAGAGGGTTGTCTGTGTACATGAGGCAATTCCTACATTGCCCAAGATGCCCAGATTCATCAGGTAGACAGGAGAAAACACCAGGAGCTGACCCGTGGACATGCCTGAATAGGTACTAAAACACTATTTTACTCTAGACAAGTGAGAAAACATGTTGCGAATGATGTGCTACTTACCAGGTACATAGGTCTAACTGATGGAAATGATACTACATGTATATTTATTTGGGGTTTATGGCCATTAGTCTGTCAACAGGCATTTGTTCATCAATACCCTCTTGTAGGCTATTGACATAACTCACAGACTCTATGAGTGCTCAAGGCATCAGTCAATATTGATATCCACAGTCATTCAGTAGTCATGTGTATTGTGGTTACATGGATTCCAAGAAGTAGAGGACCCAGGACTGAGCCCTGTTGAACACTGCTGCATACAGATCATGTATTGGAGGCAGATATCCCTATGCTGTGTATGTGTGTCATCAATGAGCCACTTAGTGACCCCTACAATGACAGTATCATGGATGCCTAAGTGGATGCTTTGTAAATGTTTCCTGAGAGGGAGATATAGTCATATAGCTTGGCTCAGTCTGAGGGTTGTACATCCTGATGTACCCTCACCCAGGTCCTTGGTGACTGCCTCGGACATGTCCACGCATGTAATAATTATGCTCCCCCTTTCACACATCCAAACCATGTACAGTCAACTGTGTTTAGATCACATATATGTGTGCTGAACAGCTCCATGATGATTACCCTTATGGACATACACATATGGATACTAAGACAAAGAGGTCTAAAGTTTTGTTGGTCAGTGGATGCACCACCTATTTGCAAGGGTGAAACATTTGCCATTGTCCACTCAGCTGGTGTGCAGTGTGTGGTGTCAGTATGATTGCAAGGGTTTCCCAGTGGTGTTAGTAATCCTTGTGAGATCACATGTGGGATATAGCCTGGAATGTTAGCATGTGCAATAGATGCTGTGTATGGTTCATTGAGAGGCCAGTTATAAACTACTCTGTAAATATGGGAGTTATGGGACAGGTTGTAGGAATGTCATGTGTCACATGTGGTGGGGACAAGGGAGTGTAGTTGCCTCAGACAGTGTGGGAGTAAAGGTTACATATGAGTAGAGACCCATCATATGTGCCATCATGACGTCTGAGGTCAGCAACATTCTGGGCCTGTCCTTCGAGGTTATACACGTAACTACACTGTGCATTGTAGTTAAGCTTTGTGTAGGTGGCTAATGTTGCAACTTACCATGTCTACATAACATCACAACAACACTATGTGCTTCATTTAGCTGAGGAAGTTGTGCCTGCATGTTGGGGGGGGCACCCTCACCCCAACTGTTACACAGCAATGTCCACCTGTTATTGCACAGCCTGCTAATAGAAGTTGTTAACTGCTCGGGTGTGGTGAGCCTTGACAAGCCTGTGTCCCACCTGTCCTGTACAACTGAGTTCATGTAGTTGTAATGCTGCTGACATAATGTATAAGTGTAGAACTCTGCATAACTGCCTGTCCCATTTGCAGGAGGATGTGCAGTCATGCTATGTCAACCATCCCACAGGAGGTCATACATGGCTTTCTTAACATATATGTCTGTACTGTCTGTAAGGGTGGGTACATGCTGGTAGTTCCAAAGAACGTGATCTGTGGCCAGATACCACCAAGTAGGACCTCATATTGGGGGGGGGCTGCAATGGTCCCCCATATTGGTAAACACATGCTGCAATACATTGGTTCCCCATGTGAGGATGTCACGGCACTGCTCCAGGGCATTGGAGGTAATGATCTGGACCAGACCATCCTTTGGGCAAGTGAGCTGCAGCACTACTAAGCAACACAGTGCATACATATTACACTACCCTAACATGTTTGCCCGTACTCTGTACAGACACCTTGCATGATTCGCTTCCTGCAACATGCTGACAGTAACTGCAATACTTACTTGCACAAAGAACACCTAGCATGTAGTGCCAAGCAGGGTCCCAGATCTCTGTGTCATGTTACTAGAAATGCCATGACAGGAGTTAGCATGGATATGAGCACTAACACTGTTGTACTCCTACTGACATTGGGCCAAACACTGTTACTTTTGCTCAAGCCCAGATCATGCCTGTTGACTGCAACTAGTGGAGCCCGTAGACTGCTACATTATGCAATGGATGTCAGACATAAGTCTCACTCCACCAACTGTGGCCTGACAACATGTATTACAATATTAGGCAAGTAGACCATGCTGACAACTGTGTACATCACGCATGGAGTGTTATATCAGCTGGTGGATAAGCAAGTGTCTGACAGCCATATTCAGGGAACATAGCAGTGGAAGACATATGCTGCAGTGATGCCAGGCCCCAGTGGCATTCATTATTGACATACCCCTTCTACCTATTCCCTGCCTGCAGTCACATCCACTGTCACTGACATCTGATGGAGTACATCAGCTGGATGAGTACATGTCAGGACCTGTCACAAAATCACACATAGAACCAACAGTTATCCAGGATGGCCTAAGACACAGTCGGTTGTTGTCTGAGCCACTGACAATGACTGAATGCCAACAACTGCACAATATTATCCTGTGGTGATTCAGCCCCCCCTGAAAAAATATTACAGTGTCTGCACACTGCACACAATCGAGCCATTATGCATGGAGTTATGGACACAGAGAGTAATGTAACCTTTGACTGTCACTGGTTGGAAAGATGTGGATGCATTCACTGTTGTACAACAAATACCAACAGGTTTGGGATGTACATCACAGACTGTCACTAGTATACTGCATGCGGCAGTCATCACACCAATCATTGTGTGCAATGGCACCCTTGCCATGTCACTACATAGGCATATCGTACAACTGTAGCAGCCACACTGGTTCCATGGTACACCAATACACAGCTTGGATAACATTTCCTGTGGAGTCCATGTCATGACCGTACATGTGTAGTCTGTCTCTGAAATTCTTTGGAGGGGATGTGTATGGCTCCATATAGGGAGGTGTCAGATCCCACTCTGTACCTCCTGTGTATCCATGACAGGACTAACACATATCACACGTGTTCTACACACCTACAACATCAATGTGGTATGCATAGTACATGTTGGTAAGACGGGTATGTAACACAGGCAGTACACTCTATATGAAACAGACCCGTCATGCATGTAAAGCACACATCTACTGTGTCGCACGTCATATACAGGTTACATACTGGGATGCAGAACATGACAATCATAACTGTTGTTGGACACCTGTGGTACTGGACACAGGATATATGTAGATGGGTCATCTCCACCAGCACGGCTTGTGGATGTGTTCGTTCACAAAACCCTGGTAGCACTTATCAAGGGAAGGAGGCATTCTCACAGATTAGGGATGCACGAGTAGGCTGAATTCTGCCATTGTCATTGTTAGCCTGTTATACAGATATGAACCTATGGAGCCATGGACTTATAGTGCTGTACCTTGCTGATAACATATTACAGCTGTGCTGACATGCCATCCTGTGCTGCTGTACTTCCACTGTGTACCCATAGGTTTTTCCAACAGACTCCTGTAAAAGAAACAAACAGGCTGGTGACACACCTGTCATTGTGTAAATATACAGCCAATACAACATCATGCAACATAGGGTACACAAATGTATGTGGCATACTCATGGCAAATGCTAGCATACAGTATCCATTGGTAACCACTACAAGTGGCATGGTGAACCAACACTACATTACACGAGTACATGTTAAGTAATATAGTCACCCTGGGCATCAGACACATAGCTTCATTTCCCTGCATTGATGACGAGGATGACAGGGATGTGGCACTGGTATCATCACTTGCACAGGGTGCTGTGTGGGGGTGCAGGAGGCCTAAGCTGACCCAAATGGTTGACATGTTTGTGAGTCAGGAAGGGGAGCAGGTAAGATGGACCATGGAAAGGTACCTTGTGTGTCTGTAGGTGACCTGCATGTGACAGTGGTATGTGAGTGTGTGCATGTACACAGTCAAGCTCAGTGCTAGCCCTATATGTGTGTATGTTGGACAGCTTTGGACCATACAAGGTAGAGTTGACTGTTCACCATCTCTGGGTGTGAACACAGGAACTGGATCTGCCAGGAGTTGCACTGCCAACTCCATAACCAAGGTCTGAAACGGTGCTACTACCTGACAGTGACTGCTGTCTGCTGGGATTGTTTCTCCTATGGGAATGCCCAGGACTACAAGTATATGGCATGCCATGTCATGGTGTGGACAGCACATTCCCCTTTGTAGCATTGGATGTACTACCACTACGGGAGCATGGTTGTGCACAGCCACATGGACTCTCAGCAGATGGGGTTGCTGACCTATGTCCATGAGTCTGACACTCAACTCCAACCACACTTTCCTGCACAAACAAAGTGGGGTCTATGACAGACACTGTCTCAGCCCACTTTCTGCCCACTGCATCAGTGAATTGATCCAGGGTGTCCCCAATCCGGTGGAGGCAGTCATGGATGTCAGACTGTGCTGCATCCATATTCCTAAGCATACATCCAGTGTTCTGTTCAGAATGTGCCTCCATGATAGCCTGAAACATGAGTCAGGTGACCCACAATGTGACACTTGCAACAGGTGGTGGATGGAAAGCAGGCCTGCTACAAGCACTCCTGTCAATACGCTTGTGTGGGACTCACCAGCTCTCTGGCTATGGCCAGTGACTACACTCATTGGAGCCATAGTTCTCACACTTTCTGTTCAATGTCCCCACCCTCTGACTGTCCAATATCTGTGGCCTCTGGGGACTGGGTATGTGTGGGTATACAGACTGTGTGCAGTGACAATGGGAGCAGAAGAGGGATGTCAACCTCTGGGACAGATTCAGCCCCCAAAACCCCCACCTGTGCCTCACTGTGGCAGCCATCATCATCAGCGTCTGAGAAAACACTGACATCGGATTGTGTAGAGGACAGCTACCAACTCCCCCTGGTCACCTGTGATAACAAGGAAAAAGGCAGTACACTAATACCTGCACTATTATGGTCTGCAGTACTATGTTGTGATATGTATAAGGCTCTAAACACTGTCGTCACTATGGCAGACCTGTTGAAAATCCAACCTCATATAGTAGGACATGAGGACAGTACTCTACCCACTAACAGCTGTAGTTACTTGAAAATAACATTTCATTGCATTGCAATCTCTTTAGCAACAGTGAGGTACACTGATGACATTTGTGTAGACTCTGCACAGTTGACACATAGGACAGTGTTTAGTGTCCTGCCAATGCCATCACATCTATCATTGTGTTTACACCTACAAGGCATAGGTATGACCCTCACATGTGTACAGTCAGAAAATATGTGTGCAGTTGGCAATCATGCTGACAGTACAGCAATGCAGTTAGCAGGCTGGGATGGCAGTCTAGGGATTACACTGATGTAAACCTGCATCTATAACAAAACAGTGTCATGCTTACCAGGAGCAGGACCACGGCATTTGCCAATACCTGACAGACCTGTGAAAAGTTGAGGGAGAGGTAATGTCAATACCACCGCATGTTGCAGCACAACAAGGTAATACTTCCATATAGCTCACATTTTCAGTAGCTACTGTGTTAATTGTTCTATTGATCATATTCTGAGTATGAGAGTAAAACTGAGGTTAAACCCTCCCTCTAAAAAGAACAGAGACCTGACACCCATGTAAAATTATCTACACCCTGGCACAATGAATGCAACAATATTACAATGCTGATCAAACTAAGCTTAACTGCATGTTCCTCTGCTGTTGAAACTGCGGCACCCACATCCACAATGTATGGTATGATGGATGCCTGGATGCTGTTGTGTATGCCTAGGTTTGCCAGCAATGCCTCAATGGCTGAGAGTGGTTGTTCCACTGCAGGCCCTCCACTGGTGATGCCACAATCCCTGGTTACATCTGCTGCTCTTCTTCGTGCAGCATTGATCATATCCATTATGCAATGTCAAATCTGCTCATATTTCCTGCCCTGATGACCCTCACATTCAGCTAATGGACAAGGTCAGCCAACAATGCAGCCTGCTTTTCCCTGTTTTGCCTCCCCCTGGACAGTAAGAAGTCATGATTCTGACACAGTCCTTCCAGTATAATTTCATTCTCTGCATCTGAGAAAGGTGCACGGCGTCTAGGGTACATGATTCCTTAAAGACAACAAATGGAGAATACATTACAGAATCACATATGTGGAAGTACACTATGTAGAGACACAGCAAGGACAAACTGGCTGGCACTATCCACTGCTTGCTTCCACATGTCATACTCCACAGTATGCACACATACTAAGTGTGTGGCTACAACTGAGATAGTAGCAATGGTCAGCTATTCCCATGTGTGCCATGACAGATACTGCTGTATGATCATACACCCAACACTGAAGTCTACTGTAGTGTGTCCCCTATGGGCAACTCCCTGATAATATGTCAAAAGAACAGTGCCAAATAGCAGTATCCTATTACAATCAATATAAAGGCGCAGTCCAATGGAACCAGTGTGCCACAATGACAAAAATCAATGCACTCTTGATGTATTGTATGTCCTCTGTAGGTGTAAGAAAGCAAGAGATCAATGGCATGTCATTATCGCAGGTATAAGATGGGTTCAATGCTGTAATCCCTATTCCCCATAAGTATATTCACACATCTGCATCCTGTTATACATAAATAAGGTTACATGCCTGATGGAGTGCAGTACTCCTCTGTTGATATGTGGTAATAGTGAAGTTTGCACAAACGTGTGTTCTGTGTGAGGAAAGTCTCATACAGAATGGTTCCCCACAGCCAGCTGATTGCCTTTTTAACATGCTTCTCATCAGCAGGTGATTGCCTCTTAACCAGTCTGTGGGTCTAAAATGTTAATTGCTGCCAACACAGCAAATTGGCACTGTCATCAGTCAATGACATGCAGTCATTGTACAATATATATAAGGCTTTCATGTAGATCATAGCCCCTTTCTGATATGCTGTGCTGGACATTACTGGGGTGAGGAGACCACATCATCACAGACGGTAGGTCTGTAGCAGAAACTTTTACATAGAGATGTGTGCTAGAGGCTGTAGCTGCTGCTGCAGGTAATAGGCATAAGCAGAGAGTGTGAACACTTTTGAGGACAACAACCTGTAAGAGTAACTGTGGGAGCTGTGTCAGCCTTGTTGTAGAGGCAGAGACAGAGGCTACCATTTCCAGTGAAGGCATGTGTTTAAGGTAAGTATATTAGGCAATGGTATCACTAACAGAGTACTAGGAAGCATGTTTGGTGTGTTGTTGAGCAAGAAAGGGTATACATATAAGAATATGTCCACCATTTGGGCAATTACCAGGCCATGCGTTACAGTCTGGTAGTAATTTGCAGTGTGTATGAGGGCAGTCCTTGTTGCAAGCAGGACTTCCAATGTGTATGTTATCTGTGTAGCTGTGATAATCTACACATTGACTTTGGAAGGATTATCTGGTGTACTCTGATATTAGTGGCCCTCATTTGCAGCACCTGAGTTGGCATTCTCTATGAATGCATATTAATGCACAACGTGACACTTTACGCACATATAGTTTTGCTATAGGGATATGTGAAGTGTCTTCCTACCTGCAGGCCTGTGACTTCCATCAATGAAAAGCAGATGTCATTTGAAATGCATTATGTTGCTAAAGAGTGCATGACTTAGTCATTAATTGCTGTTTTCACAAAACTGCAAATTCAATTCTACACACCACTGGATTTGAACCTAGGACTGTGTGTGACAAAATGCACCTTTTGTAAGGCATTTAACATGCAGAGCTACTGAGTCACTGCTACAGCAGGTGTATTCAAAAGATATTTGTGCACACATACAGGCTGTGACAAACATTTTCTACATCTATCAGTAAGTGCATGGCTTTATAAGGATGTATTTCTGCTCCAGGGTCCCAGTTGAATATGTATTTTGCCATTAATGCCTTAGCAGGTGTCTTTCTATATGTTGGTGATAAAAGGGCACATTCATCTGCTATCACAGGCCTCACTTACATCAATTATTATGTCTTTGGCTTTCTAGTGGTGTACTATTGCACCAGAGACCAAGGTACACTCCCATTTTTCCATTACTTTTAATCAAGTTTGCATGGTGCAGTGTGGTGTGCAGCTGCCCTGAAACATGCTTAATGACTGTAACTGGCAATTACTATGTTTTGTTTAAACCACCTGTTTTAATTAAGAGTTGTGAGTGTGACAGGTTAATGCAGTGGTCTGCAGGTGTGATGGTCTCAGGTTTGAAACATGGGAGAGGTGCTTATTTTGTAAGTGTGTATTACAATTTTAAAAACACATATAGTCAATATAGCTCTATTTAGCTGAGCTTAGTGAAGCTGCATAATGAGGCATGCTTTGCAGCATTGTGCTAAAAAAAATAAAGAAAAGAAAAATAGGGAGATAGGAAAGTGGAGAAATGAGGTGCAAGCAGGGGGAAAACATAGTGATAGGCAGGTAGGGAAGTGCAGGAAGGGTGTAGGAAAGAACCATAGGTATCCATTTCTTGTACAGCAACAGCTGTGCACTTTAACAGAATTTGTACATGACTTTGAATGCTCACTCCCAGAAAGAGGGTTGAGGACAACATAGCTGTATTGTCAAGCCAATTGGATCAATTTGTGTGTATCCAGTGGATACGTGCAAAATGGAGAACTATATATGGGACAATTTTTTTTTTTTGGGACAGGTGCTCATTTTTTCTTTTTTAAGGTGAGAGTGGAATGTTGGGGAAGGGAAACGGGTACATGTGGGGGAAGTAAGTTGGTTAGGTGAGGATGCATTTGTAGACAGACAAGACAGCAGACAGAGGCAGTGTATGACACATGAGGGGGATGAACTCCTAGTTTAGGGAGGGTGCTGTGGAATCCAAGTCCCAATGTGCCTCCAAAACACAGCAGCATGACACATATCCTCACCCATGTCACTGTTGGCACTGCCCCATTACTGCCTTGGGGTGGCAGTGGTAGAGGCTGGGCACCGGGATGAGGATGCCCCACCAGGTCAGCCAGCATGTCCTCAATCTGGCACAGGCAGCAGTCAAACCCATGGTAGACTATCCTGTGCACCAAGACTGTCAGCTAAGCCTGGGTGACAACTCCCCCTCCACCACTGCTCCCAGAGGTGAGCCAGTCCCTGTCCTATGGGGCTGTACTACCTGATGCCACAGGTAGTGCAGGGACAGCAGAGGGGGTACCACTGGTCTGGGTCTCAGATGTACTGGGACCCGTTGCCACAGCTGTTTGAGGCAAGGTAGGTGGCACTGCCAGAACTGACCTACCTTGACATGCATCGGTAAATAAGGTATAGCAATAAGTTAAGGTTAGTAATAATCAAACCATTGTTAGTATTAACAGAATGGAACATCATTTTAATTAATCCAGATGCATATTAATGTATATTATGTATAACACAACATTAAATAACATAACAGTCAGTATGTTAAGAGCATGCCAGTAAGAATTAAACCATAAGGGCAGCAAAATAGTTTAACAAAATATGTTAATATTGAATCATAATAAAACATAACAATAATAAACCCCATTTTTCCAACATATAGTTAGTTTAACAAAATATGTTAATATTAAATCATAATGATAAATAACAATAATAAATAAATGAAGATAAGGGATGGGGAGAAAGAGAAAAACATTCCATTACTGACATTGCAGATTATATCCCTAAAAACAATGACAATATATACTCTGCAGGTGTGTAGTGTCACTTTTGATTACAGTGACTACAATTTTCCTATAGCTGATGTAGCACATAGATACCTCTCAAGATGTTAGCATGGGTCAGTACGGGCCAAGCTGTAACAAATGCAGGTACACAACTACACAGAACACTTTCACATAATGTGGACTTATATAACTACTAAGGTGTTCTGTAAGCAGATTTGGTAATACAATGCATTTCAGGTAATCATTTTGTTTTGGTAATCCTGTGACAGATGGATTAGGCAGCTTTAATTACATTATGAGAAATCCTGACACTTGAGAGGCATTTTTGTGTACAGTACATAAACTAGACAGTCATCATGCCTTATTTGTCAGGCATGGAAGAGAACCCAATAGCTGTGACTGCAGGGGACATCAGCAAATACTGTAATAATTCATTGCAACAACTTAGGTTCATAGGTTGGTACTAGGCTATCAGCCATAGGGCCTATACAAGTCTAGCCATAGCAATTCCCTGGCTATTTCTTCCCACACTATTTACAGACATTCGTACAGACATTAGTATAGACATTCAAGTAATACAGCCATACAAGACATAGTTAGACAGATTTATTTAGGAATCTTCAATGCAGATTAACACTTTATTGGTATTGCTAATAAGCATCTGTGAAATCTAAATACAATATCTGCTCATAACATGGGCTACCTCACCCATACCTTTTGTTCATGGAGTTGGAGAAATAAAGCATTATGTGACTGATAATGGCCTGCAGACAATCTTGTGCCATACTATGAGTTAAACAATACATGTTACAGGACATTTGTTTTGCATTCTAGAACTATTACAGTGTTATAATTGACTGCAGTGACAGTAGAACACACATGCATGGAATACAACCGTCCTACATATATTACAACAGATGTGTTTAGACATTAACAATGCTGCTTATCATTTATTGGTATTGTTGTTAAATTTCTGTGAAGTCCACACACAATATCTGCTTATAACATGGGCTACCTCACCCATATACCTTTTGTGCCTGGTGTGTGAGAAAATGAGAGCATTATGTGTCTGATAAGACAACCTTGAACAATACTATGGTTTGAATAATTAGAAGTTATGTACTCACCATAATGTTCCATCTGAGTAGGTGACTTCATTCGGATGCAACCTGTGGGTATCGGATCCGATCTAGCTCCTCCCTCTTACCCATAAAGCCCTGACTGACCTCAGATTGAGTTTGCCTCAAATACTGACCACAGTATACTAAAACAGCATAAATACAAGTCACCTACTCAGATGGAACGTTATGGTGAGTACATAACTTCTAAATCTGAAGTAGGAAGACTTCATTCGTCTGCAACCTGTGGGACAGAGTCGCTAGCTACCTGAATCTGGGCGGCCATCATGGAAGGATATTCCAGAGCACCGCTGAGCCAAAGGATGCTCTTCCTCTAGAAACAACATCCACCTTGTAATGAGAAATAAAAGTATGGGGCAAGTAGCTGCCAACAGATATCATCACTTAAAGGCGGCTGGCGTAGAAACTGCCCTAGTAGAATGAGCAGGTCTGCCTGAAGTGTCATATGCCTGCAATATGCAATTAGCAATCCATTTAGACAGAGTGACTTTAGACACTGCTTACCCCCAGAGCAATTTAGCAAAGGAGGCGAACAGCTGATCTGATTTCCTGTGGCCAGCTGTCCTGTTAATATAAAACGTAATTGTCTATGAACATCCAATGAATGCAATTTGTATTCCCTTTGTTTGAATACTTGGGAAAAAGACAGGCAAATTGATTGACTGGTTAATATTGGATTCAGAAGAAAGAAAAGATGGATTGGTCCTGAGGCACACCCTATCAGGGAAGAAAGAAAGGTAAGGCGGTTTGAAACAAAGAGCCTGAAGCTCAGACACCCTTCTGGCTGAAGTGATAGCTACCAGAAAGACAGTCTTCCAGGAAAGGAATTTTAAATCAGCAGAAGCTGCAGGCTCCTGCAGGACTAGGAATAAATCCCAAGGCGGTACAACCTCCTTGACTGGAGGCCTTAATAAAAAACTCCTTGAGAAAGGATTTGCATAATTTCGCTGTCATAAGGGGAGCTGTGTCCTGTCCAATGTGATAATGCGATATAGCAATTGTACTTTAATCGTGGAAGAACTGGCCCCTTGATGAAAGAGGTCTGTTAGAAATTCTAGCACCGCAGAGATAGGTGCTGAAAAGGATCCACCGTTCTCTGCTCTGCCCATATAGAGAACCTCTTCCATTTACTCCGATAAACCTGTCTGGTAGAAGGTTTATGAGCAGCCACCAAAATGGCTTTGACCGTGAAGAGATACCGGGAGTCCTAATTAAGGTTGGAATTGGAGCAGCCAAGCTGTCAACTTCAGGGTCCGCAGATTGGGAACTGGCATTCCCAGAGGGTGAGAGATGAGATCAAATTGGATCCAGAATCCATGGTGGATTGATTTTGTGAGACCATAAACCAAGGTTGTCGAGGCCAGAATGGGGCAATGAGAATCATTCTGCTCCCCAAACTGTTGGCTGCAGAAACCTCTGCATCAGAGGAAGTGGAGGGTAGGCATAAAGGAGACCGAGGCCAAGCATGCACCAGAGCATCCTCGAACTCCTGGGAAGTAAGCGAAGAAGAATTATGCATTTGGCGTTTGAGGGAGAAGCAAAAGATCGCAACAGGGTTGCCCCAAACGGCAAAAATCTTCTTCGCTACTTGAAGGTTTAGGGACCACTCATGTGAAAAAGGATGGTGCGACTGAGCTTGTCCGCAAGGATGTTGGACTTTCGGAATGTGCTTTGCTATCAGCGTTTGGTGGAAATTGCCCATTCCCAGACTCTCATGGCCTCATAAGACCTGGTTCCTCCCTGCTTGTTGATATACCAGACTACGGACATGTTGTCTGTCTGAATCGCAATAGTCCCTGTAGGAAGAATGTGGTGAAGTGCTCACCGCCCTCATTTCAGGACATTTATATGCAATGAAGTCTCTGTGGGATTCCACGTGCCTTGGACAATCTTTCCGCAGAATGCCCCCACCCGAGGCAAGAAGCGTCCGTGGTCACTGTGGCTCGGGAAATGCAGCGCAAAGCGGTCTTCCTGCTAGGAGCCACCACAGAAGGGAGTCCCTGCACGCTCTGCTGACCGCCAATCGGGCGTTTAGAGGAACAAAGAGGAGACCACTGAACTGAAGGATCCATTGAAGAACCGCATGCGGGCATGAATTAGAAGCGGATAGCTGCCGCCATAGAACCTAGGGCCCTCAGGACCGAAGCTGCAGTTGGTGGTTGAAGGATTGCTGTCACATGACACCTCAGGCTTCTGGGGTGAGGAAGGCTCGCATTGATCTGGTGTCTAGTCTTCCTCCTATGAAATCTATAATTTGAGTTGGATTCAGGAAAGATTTCTCCCAGTTGATCGTTATGCCCAGCCTTGGTGCTAGTTGAAGGAAGTAATCCCTGGCTGAGCACAGAAGATGCCTTGATGATGCAGTCAGGAGCCAGTCGTCCAGGCAACGGAAAGACCTGTAATCCCTGGAGCCTCAGGTGGGCCGCTACCACCGCTAACACCTTGGTAAACACCCTGGGGCTGAGGTGAGACCAAAGGGGAGGACCCTGAACTGGTAATGACTGGCTCCCAGCAAGAAACCTCCTGGATCGTCTGTCCATCTGAATGTGGTAGTACGCATCCTTGAGGTCTATGGAACACATCCAGTCGTTCTCCCTCAAAGGGGAGTATAGATTGCAGGGTGACCATCCGGAACTTTGCTTGGTTACTGACAGGTTCAACAGGGAAAGGTCTAAAATTGGTCTTAAGTCCCCGTCTTCTTTGGCACCAAAAGAACCTGGAGTAAAACCCTAATCCGGCTTGATCTGGGGGCGCTGGATGGCTCTTTTTCCTAGCAGCTGCTCGAGCTTTCGAGCCGCCTCCCTTGGTCGGGTGGAACATCTGGGAGGCTGCGAGATTTGGGGATCTTTATTAGGGTATTGAATATCCTCTGGATATGAGTGAAGCACCCAACTGTCTGTTGTTATGGACTCAGTCAGGTGCATCCAGCCCCGACTGCCTCCAGAGACGGACAGCCGGGCAACCCTTCAGGGCTGCTGCATGGGTCTCTCAGAGAAGGGTTCTCTGGACCCAAAATTGCCAGGAGCCCCCTGCCCTGGCACGACGACCTCCCGTCCTCCTCTGCCACGGAAGGACTGGTTATCCGAGCAGGTTGGGACTGCTGCGACTTCGAATCACATCTTCTTCTGTCCCTTTTGGTTCTTAGAGAAGGACCTCTGGGGAGCTGAGAAGCGGACTCGACGGCAGACAGCGTCTTCCTAAGCTCCTTTTCGCTTCTGGACAAGTGTCTGAACAGTCTTGCCAAATAAGGCAGAACCATCTAAGGGGGCATTGAAGGTCGCTTTAAAGGGCTCAGCAAAATCACAATGGCGGAGCGAGGCCTGTCGCCTCATGACAAGGCCTGCTCCTCTGGCTCTAGCGGCTCCCTCAGTAGCATGAGACAGCAGCCGCATAGATGTATTGGATACAGATCTGAGAGTGGCCATTCGGTGGAATAAACCTGCTTATCCTCACCGAGATGGACTCGGGGAGATGCAGCGTACTCTTTAATCAGATCTCGCTGCATCCTAATGACATGCGCCATGTAGTTCAGTGCTCTCAAGGAGAAGGTCGCTGAACTAAACACTCGCTTCCCAATTCGATCCATCGAACGGGACTCCTTGCCCGGAGGATGGACGGAGGGACTCTCCTGGGCCAATTCGGCTGCAGCCATCATCATGGCATCTACTGGGGACCCTTACTCCAGTGGGTGCGGTCTGATGGAGGAGAAAGAATGCGTCCGGGCGTTTTGGGATAGGCTCAATGGTGTCCGGATCCTTCCCGCCCTGATAGATATAAGATCTACCAGGGGTCAGCAGGAGGGACACCCAAGAGGTAGAAGGGCCGCCTCGAATGCCTCCAAGAACACAGACTTCGTCGAAGAAGCCTTGGGGCAGACCACCCCTGATCCTTAACATCTCCATGATGTCTCCAAATGAGACGTCCTCAGGGGTGACCTAGAGCCTTTCCCTTCATCCAAGTCCGTGTCTTCAGTGACGGACTCAGGGAGTCCATGTGCCTCACTTGCACTTTGCGCCCGAGGTACTTCATCGGGGCTGTCCAGGAGTACTCTTCAGCAGATGGATGTTCCAAGGGAACCACTTGGGACATCGAGGCGGGCTGTCCTGGCTGACCGCTGGTGGGGGCCTGGCCCAACTGCAATGGAGTCGGGGGGATGGAGCCGGGAGGGACCAGGGGTCGGATGTTCTCGACAGTGCCCTTTCCATAACGTTGAAAGCCGAGGGGCTTCAGCCTAAGCCCGAGCCGGCCCCCACTCCGGATCCCGACGACGGATCGGAGACCAGTGTGCCCCGGCCTGGGCGGACATACCACCAGCCGAGCCACTCGATCGGCCCCGCTCTCGGCCTGACGCCACCGGTCAGTACCCGTACGAAGCACTCAAAGGGGATGGAGCGGATCGGGTGGATCCGACCGACCCCGACCACCCCGGATCCAAATCAAATCTGCGGCCGAACCCGTGGTATGTGTCGGAGAGAAGAAGGAGGCGAAAAAAAAGGAAGAAGTCCTCCTCCGGGGGGGGGCTGAGCACTCCATTTGCATTTGGGCCTGGATGAATTTCCTCATCATCCGTCCATATCAGCAAGCTCATCGAAAAAGTCGATGCGGACCCTGAACCGTCTCGGTGACCTCCTGTCCTCCTCCTCGGGTCCAGGAGAGAACCGAGGGAGTGGAGCCGAGGAGGAGGAAAGCTAGAAGGCACAGGAAGCCGGCTTAAGTCATGGATGGAGGAGCGAGGCTGGAAGCTGGCTCCGAGCTTGGCTCTCCTCTTGTGGTGCTTCTCCCTGTGCCTCCTTCTGCCTCTCCCTAGTAGAATCCTTCCTCCGGCATTTTTAAGGAGGTTGAGTCCAACAAGTTGCTGACTGGAGGCAGGGCGAAGCAGTATCTGGGGTAAAAGACCCCAGCACCAACCGACGTTCGTTCCTCTTAAAGCCGGGGTTGAACCCTGCACAAATGGTACAACCAGAAGACAGGTGTTCAACCCCCAAAGTGAAACAGTGTGGCCATCTGCTGGGGACAGCTTATGGCACACTGCACATTTGAAAAGACAGCCTTAGGGCTTCAGACATAACACCTAAGGCCTAAACACACACACACAAACAAAAAAATTAACTAAAGAAGGAGGGAAAGCCTTAACCACACACAACACTAACTATATTTGTAACAAAAAAAGAGAATTTGAACAATTTTCCTGTCAGAAAACTACTTATCTCAAAACCGGAGCTCAAGAATTTCGCTGCTCTTTGAAAAGCGGCAAGCGAAATCTGAGGTCAGTCAGGGCTTGGAGGGAGGAGCTAGGGGAGCCTAAGCTTTTATCCGATACCCACAGGTTGCAGACGAATGAAGTCTTCCTACTTCAGATTACATGTTACAGGACATTCATTTTGCATTCTAGAACTATTACAGTCTTATAACTGAATGCAGTGACAATAGAACACACATGCATGGAATACAACCATACTACATGTATTACAAGAGATTTATTTAAGAATCAATAATGCTGGTTAACACTTTATTGGTATTGCTGATAAATTTCTGTGAAGTCCACACACAACATCTGCCCATAGAGTGGGCTACCTCACCCATATATGTTTATTACCTGAAGTAGGAGGAACAGAGAGCATTATGTGACTAATATTGGCCTAAAAACATCCTTGGACAGTACTATGAGTTAAGCAATACAATTTGCAAGCCAATAGTTTTGAATTCTACAGATATTACAGTGTTACACTTGACAGTAGCAACCTTAGCATAGACAAGTAATGCACACAGCTCTACTGCAATGGTCATGACAACACTTAGTCTCCTGGACTACAGCTTAGACTAAGCACCTCATTGGTTCTTTTGAGATTTCTTTCTTAAAAGCTGTCTCAGGTTTCAACTTTCTGTTACCTAAGAAGCTCAGTTGTGAGTGTTAAGCCATTTTACAGTGAGCTAATCAAAGGAAGGACACTCAGCAAACTCGGAGCTACAATGTATAACATTAAGTATCTCGTTTTTTGTTTATTTTGTTCTTTATTTCTTTGTTGTTTATAGCACTTTGTGTACTGTGTATTTTTTCTAGCTAGTTTCACTGTGTGTGAGGTATTAACTGGAAATTGTCCACTCTTATTAAGCATCTGTTGGGTTGTTTGTTTATGATAACCTATTGCAGTTAAACTCTTTTTTTCTAGTGGCTCCTTTAGCTGTTTAAAACTTTCATTTAAAGGCTCACTGCTGCTTTTCAGCTGTGAGAAACATTTCTGCAGTTTGTTCTAAGTAGTGGGGATATTTGTAGCATTTCCATATTCAGGCTTGTATTTGGGCCTAGTGTTTGTGGAGGCTGTGTGTCTGAGCACATAATTCAGGGACATCTTGTTTTAGCCAAAGCCATCAGGCATTTCAGTGAGAGAGAATTGTTTGAGGTCATTGGCTGACTGAGGTCTCCTGGACTACAGCTTAGACTAAGCACCTCATTGGTTCTTTTGAGATTTCTTTCTTAAAAGCTGTCTCAGGTTTCAACTTTCTGTTACCTAAGAAGCTCAGTTGTGAGTGTTCAGCCATTTTACAGTGAGCTAATCGAAGGAAGGACACTCAGCAAACTCGGAGCTACAATATATAACATTAAGTATCCTGTTTTTGTTTATTTTGTTCTTTATTTCTTTGTTGTTTATAGCACTTTGTGTACTGTGTATTTTTTCTAGCTAGTTTCACTGTGTGTGAGGTATTAACTGGAAATTGTCCACTCTTATTAAGCATCTGTTGGGTTGTTTGTTTATGATAACTTGTTGCAGTTAAATTCTTTTTTTCTAGTGGCTCCTTTAGCTGTTTAAAACTTTCATTTAAAGGCTCACTGCTGCTTTTCAGCTGTGAGTAACATTTCTGCAGTTTGTTCTAAGTAGTGGGGATATTTGTAGCATTTCCATATTCAGGCTTGTATTTGGGCCTAGTGTTTGTGGAGGCTGTGTGTCTGAGCACATAATTCAGGGACATCTTGTTTTAGCCAAAGCCATCAGGCATTTCAGTGAGAGAGAATTGCTTGAGGTCATTGGCTGACTGAGGTCTCCTAGACTACAGCTTAGACTAAGCACCTCATTGGTTCTTTTGAGATTTCTTTCTTAAAAGCTATCTCAGGTTTCAACTTTCTGTTACCTAAGAAGCTCAGTTGTGAGTGTTCAGCCATTTTACAGTGAGCTAATCGAAGGAAGAACACTCAGCAAACTCGGAGCTACAATATATAACATTAAGTATCCTGTTTTTTGTTTATTTTGTTCTTTATTTCTTTGTTGTTTATAGCACTTTGTGTACTGTGTATTTTTCTAGCTAGTTTCACTGTGTGTGAGGTATTAACTGGAAATTGTCCACTCTTATTAAGCATCTGTTGGGTTGTTTGTTTATGATAACTTGTTGCAGTTAAACTCTTTTTTCTAGTGGCTCCTTTAGCTGCTTAAAACTTTCATTTAAAGGCTCACTGCTGCTTTTCAGCTGTGAGTAACATTTCTGCAGTTTGTTCTAAGTAGTGGGGAAATTTGTAGCATTTCCATATTCAGGCTTGTATTTGGGATTAGTGTTTGTGGAGGCTGTGTGTCTGAGCACATAATTCAGGGACATCTTGTTTTAGCCAAAGCCATCAGGCATTTCAGTGAGAGAGAATTGTTTGAGGTCATTGGCTGACTGAGGTCTCCTGGACTACAGCTTAGACTAAGCACCTCATTGGTTCTGTTGAGATTTCTTTCTTAAAAGCTGTCTCAGGTTTCAACTTTCTGTTACCTAAGAAGCTCAGTTGTGAGTGTTCAGCCATTTTACAGTGAGCTAATCGAAGGAAGGACACTCAGCAAACTTGGAGCTACAATATATAACATTAAGTATCCTGTTTTTTGTTATTTTGTTCTTTATTTCTTTGTTGTTTATAGCACTTTGTGTACTGTGTATTTTTTCTAGCTAGTTTCACTGTGTGTGAGGTATTGACTGGAAATTGTCCACTCTTATTAAGCATCTGTTGGGTTGTTTGTTTATGATAACTTGTTGCAGTTAAACTCTTTTTTTCTAGTGGCTCCTTTAGCTATTTAAAACTTTCTTTTAAAGGCTCACTGCTGCTTTTCAGCTGTGAGTAACATTTATGTAGTTTGTTCTAAGTAGTGGGGATATTTGTAGCATTTCCATATTCAGGCTTGTTATTGTGCCTAGTGTTTGCGGAGGCTGTGTGTCTCAGCACATAATTCAGGGACATCTTGTTTTAGCCAAAGCCATCAGGCATTTCAGTGAGAGAGAATTGTTTGAGGTTATTGGCTGACTGAGGTCTCCTGGACTACAGCTTAGACTAAGCACCACATTGGTTCTTTTGAGATTTCTTTCTTAAAAGCTGTCTCAGGTTTCAACTTTCTGTTACCTAAGAAGCTCAGTTGTGAGTGTTCAGCCATTTTACAGTGAGCTAATCGAAGGAAGGACACTCAGCAAACTCGGAGCTACAATATATAACATTAAGTATCCTGTTTTTTGTTTATTTTGTTCTTTATTTCTTTGTTGTTTATAGCACTTTGTGTACTGTGTATTTTTTCGAGTTAGTTTCACTGTGTGTGAGGTATTAACTGGAAATTGTCCACTCTTATTAAGCATCTGTTGGGTTGTTTGTTTATGATAACTTGTTGCAATTAAACTCTTTTTTTTCTAGTGGCTCCTTCAGCTGTTTAAAACTTTCATTTAAAGGCTCACTGCTGCTTTTCAGCTGTGAGTAACATTTCTGCAGTTTGTTCTAAGTAGTGGGGATATTTGTAGCATTTCCATATTCAGGCTTGTATTTGGGCCTAGTGTTTGAGGAGGCTGTGTGTCTGAGCACATAATTCAGGGACATCTTGTTTTAGCCATAGCCATCAGGCATTTCAGTGAGAGAGAATTGTTTGAGGTCATTGGCTGACTGAGGTCTCCTGGACTACAGCTTAGACTAAGCACCTCATTGGTTCTTTTGAGATTTCTTTCTTAAAAGCTGTCTCAAGTTTCAACTTTCTGTTACCTAAGAAGCTCAGTTGTGAGTGTTCAGCCATTTTACAGTGAGCTAATCGAAGGAAGAACACTCAGCAAACTCGGAGCTACAATATATAACATTAAGTATCCTGTTTTTTGTTTATTTTGTTCTTTATTTCTTTGTTGCTTATAGCACTTTGTGTACTGTGTATTTTTTCTAGCTAGTTTCACTGTGTGTGAGGTATTAACTGGAAATTGTCCACTCTTATTAAGCATCTGTTGGGTTGTTTGTTTATGATAAGTTGTTGCAGTTAAACTCTTTTTTTCTAGTGGCTCATTTAGCTGTTTAAAACTTTAATTTAAAGGCTCACTGCTGCTTTTCAGCTGTGAGTAACATTTCTGCAGTTTGTTCTAAGTAGTGGGGATATTTGTAGCATTTCCATATTCAGGCTTGTATTTGGGCCTAGTGTTTGTGGAGGCTGTGTGTCTGAGCACATAATTCAGGGACATCTTGTTTTAGCCAAAGCCATCAGGCATTTCAGTGAGAGAGAATTGTTTGAGGTCATTGGCTGACTGAGGTCTCCTGGACTACAGCTTAGACTAAGCACCTCATTGGTTCTTTTGAGTATTTCTTTCTTAAAAGCTGTCTCAGGTTTCAACTTTCTGTTACCTAAGAAGCTCAGTTGTGAGTGTTCAGCCATTTTACAGTGAGCTAATCGAAGGAAGGACACTCAGCAAACTCGGAGCTACAATATATAACATTAAGTATCCTGTTTTTGTTTATTTTGTTCTTTATTTCTTTGTTGTTTATAGCACTTTGTGTATTGTGTATTTTTCTAGCTAGTTTCACTGTGTGTGAGGTATTAACTGGAAATTGTCCACTCTTATTAAGCATCTGTTGGGTTGTTTGTTTATGATAACTTGTTGCCGTTAAACTCTTTTTTTCTAGTGGCTCCTTTAGCTGTTTAAAACTTTCAATTAAAGGCTCACTGCTTCTTTTCAGCTGTGAGTAACATTTCTGCAGTTTGTTCTAAGTAGTGGGGATATTTGTAGCATTTCCATATTCAGGCTTGTATTTGGGCCTAGTGTTTGTGGAGGCTGTGTGTCTGAGCACATAATTTAGGGACATCTTGTTTTAGCCAAAGCCATCAGGCATTTCACTGAGAGAGAATTGTTTGAGGTCATTGGCTGACTGAGGTCTCCTGGACTACAGCTTAGACTAAGCACCTCATTGGTTCTTTTGAGATTTCTTTCTTAAAAGCTGTCTCAGGTTTCAACTTTCTGTTACCTAAGAAGCTCAGTTGTGAGTGTTCAGCCATTTTACAGTGAGCTAATCGAAGGAAGGACACTCAGCAAACTCAGAGCTACAATATATAACATTAAGTATCCTGTTTTTGTTTATTTTGTTCTTTATTTCTTTGTTGTTTATAGCACTTTGTGTACTGTGTATTTTTCTAGCTAGTTTCACTGTGTGTGAGGTATTAACTGGAAATTGTCCACTCTTATTAAGCATCTGTTGGGTTGTTTGTTTATGATAACTTGTTGCAGTTAAACTCTTTTTTCTAGTGGCTCCTTTAGCTGTTTAAAACTTTCATTTAAAGGCTCACTGCTGCTTTTCAGCTGTGAGTAACATTTCTGCAGTTTGTTCTAAGTAGTGGGGATATTTGTAGCATTTCCATATTCAGGCTTGTATTTGGGCCTAGTGTTTGTGGAGGCTGTGTGTCTGAGCACATAATTTAGGGACATCTTGTTTTAGCCAAAGCCATCAGGCATTTCAGTGAGAGAATTGTTTGAGGTCATTGGCTGACTGAGGTCTCCTGGACTACAGATTAGACTAAGCACCTCATTGGTCCTTTTGAGTATTTCTTTCTTAAAAGCTGTCTCAGGTTTCAACTTTCTGTTACCTAAGAAGCTCAGTTGTGAGTGTTCAGCCATTTTACAGTGAGCTAATCGAAGGAAGGACACTCAGCAAACTCGGAGCTACAATATATAACATTAAGTATCCTGTTTTTTGTTTATTTTGTTCTTTATTTCTTTGTTGTTTATAGCACTTTGTGTACTGTGTATTTTTTCTAGCTAGTTTCACTGTGTGTGAGGTATTAACTGGAAATAGTCCACTCTTATTAAGCATCTGTTGGGTTGTTTGTTTATGATAACTTGTTGCAGTTAAACTCTTTTTTTTCTAGTGGCTCCTTTAGCTGTTTAAAACTTTCATTTAAAGGCTCACTGCTGCTTTTCAGCTGTGAGTAACATTTCTGCAGTTTGTTCTAAGTAGTGGGGATATTTGTAGCATTTCCATATTCAGGCTTGTATTTGTGCCTAGTGTTTGTGGAGGCTGTGTGTCTGAGCACATATTTCAGGGACATCTTGTTTTAGCCAAAGCCATCAGGCATTTCAGTGAGAGAGAATTGTTTGAGGTCATTGGCTGACTGAGGTCTCCTGGACTACAGCTTAGACTAAGCACCTCATTGGTTCTTTTGAGATTTCTTTCTTAAAATCTGTCTCAGGTTTCAACTTTCTGTTACCTAAGAAGCTCAGTTGTGAGTGTTCAGCCATTTTACAGTGAGCTAATCGAAGGAAGGACACTCAGCAAACCCGGAGCTACAATATATAACATTAAGTATCCTGTTTTTTGTTTATTTTGTTCTTTATTTCTTTGTTGTTTATAGCACTTTGTGTACTGTGTATTTTTCTAGCTAGTTTCACTGTGTGTGAGGTATTAACTGGAAATTGTCCACTCTTATTAAGCATCTGTTGGGTTGTTTGTTTATGATAACTTGTTGCAGTTAAACTCTTTTTTCTAGTGGCTCCTTTAGCTGTTTAAAACTTTCATTTAAAGGCTCACTGCTGCTTTTCAGCTGTGAGTAACATTTCTGCAGTTTGTTCTAAGTAGTGGGGATATTTGTAGCATTTCCATATTCAGGCTTGTATTTGGGCCTAGTTTTTGTGGAGGCTGTGTGTCTGAGCACATATTTCAGGGACATCTTGTTTTAGCCAAAGCCATCAGGCATTTCAGTGAGAGAGAATTGTTTGAGGTCATTGGCTGACTGAGGTCTCCTGGACTACAGCTTAGACTAAGCACCTCATTGGTTCTTTTGAGATTTCTTTCTTAAAAGCTGTCTCAGGTTTCAACTTTCTGTTACCTAAGAAGCTCAGTTGTGAGTGTTCAGCCATTTTACAGTGAGCTAATCAAAGGAAGGACACTCAGCAACCTCGGAGCTACAATATATAACATTAAGTATCCTGTTTTTTGTTTATTTTGTTCCTTATTTCTTTGTTGTTTATAGCACTTTGTGTACTGTGTATTTTTCTAGCTAGTTTCACTGTGTGTGAGGTATTAACTGGAAATTGTCCACTCTTATTAAGCATCTGTTGGGTTGTTTGTTTATGATAACTTGTTGCAGTTAAACTCTTTTTTCTAGTGGCTCCTTTAGCTGTTTAAAACTTTCATTTAAAGGCTCACTGCTGCTTTTCAGCTGTGAGTAACATTTCTGCAGTTTGTTTTCCACCCTCCCTCCCTGTTGGTATAGTTTTTTTATAGTTGGTGGCTTTGCAGTTGCCCGTCCCTAGTGTAAATTTGATCTGGGACCCTCCTCCCAGTCTAGTGTCATTACTTCATTCTACCCAGTACAGGGAGAGCATTTGAGAAGGCCAATCAGCTTAGTTTCTGCTACTCCTTTCTCTCTTTCCAAAAAAAAAAAAAAAAATATCTGCTTTCACTGTATTTGTGTTTTTTTCCTACTTTATTTTGCTTTTGCGTCATCTTAAAAGTACTCAATTGTATTTATTACTTCTTGGTGTAACTCATTCTAAGCCTTTTAGTTTAAGCACCTGGGCTTCAGACCAGTTTTACATTAGGAAGGTTTGTGGTCTGCACTGTAGTGGCAGAACAGGTAGCTTACATCCTTCTAAGTTGGGAACTGCTGATTGAGGGCTCAGTGTCTGTTATTCTAAAAGTGTATTAATTCTGGTTTACGCACTTGGGCTTGAGGCCAGTTATTTTACATTAAAGGGTTCGTGTTCTGCACTCTTGTGGGAGGAGAGGCTGGACTCTGTCCTTCTGAGCTGGGAATTTTTGGTTAAAGCTTATAGTGCCTGCATATTTGAACTGCTTCTTACTGAAATTGGTACACCTCATTTGCTGTAGCATAGACTAGATCCAGGCCTGCTGAATCTAGCTTTGTTTGTATAACTTGAGCACTAATCCAGGCATTCTTTAAAGTATTCAGTTGTATTTATTACTGCTGGTAGTAACTTGATTAAAGTGTAGCTATCATTTCTAAGTCTTTTGGATTAAGCACTTGGGCTTCAGACCAGTTGTTTTACATTAGGAAGGTTTGTGGCCTGCACTGTGGTGGCAGGACAGGTAGCTTACATCCTTCTAAGTTGGGAACTGCTGATTGAGAGCTCAGTGTCTGTTATTCTAAAAGTGTATTAGTTCTGGTTTAAGCACTTGGGCTTCAGGCCAGTTATTTTATGTTAAGAAGGATTGCGGTCTGCACTCTTGTGGGAGGAGAGGCTGGACTCTGCCCTTCTGAGCAGGGAATTTCTGGTTAAAGGCTTATAGTGCCTGCATATTCTAACTGTTTCTTATTGAAATTGGTACACCTTGTTTGCTGTAGCATAGACTAGATCCAGGCCTGCTGAATCTAGCTTTATTTGTATGCTTGTTGTTTGTTTATTTCCCTGAAACGCTAATTCCACCTAAAACGCGTCCTTTTAGCACTTCTCTGGATCCCTAGTGATACCTGCATTGCTTACTGTACTTATTTCCTTGTTTCACTTGAAAGAAAGTTACTGTTTGTCGTTTTTGCATTTAAGTTACCTGTAACACATTGCATATAAGTTACCTGGCTCTAAAAAATTAAAAGCACTGCACCCTCACAAACTCCCCATGAGTACCTTGTTCCCCATTGGCCCTTTTTTTCAATTATAAAGGAATTCCCAATACTATTCTAGCATGTCCAAAGGTCAGTTGTCAATCTCCTCTCCGGTCCAGCTGGTGAATCTGGGAATCTTGAGGCAATGTTACAACTGCCTCATGTACACAGAGAACCCTCTCCTCCTCCCACCAAATTCCAACACAGGTGAGAGATGCAACCATATAGCCAAACTGGAGGCTAAGCTCTCTCAACTCAGTACTGGCATAACCAGTCAGGAGGAGAAGGAAACCACACTCACTACAATTCTAGTCTCACATAGACCTACCACGACAACAAACCAAACACATAAACACACAAAAACATACTCGGAGGCTCTAAATAAAAATCTGCCTAAGCAGCAGAGACCTTCAAAGCAGACACCCAAGCAACCGCTACCCCAAAACAAAACACTTGCAACACATAGCTCACAAAGCCAGTGTGCCGAACAGTCACAGCCCTTAAGGCTAAACAACACACCTGATACACTTGTAATAGGTGACTCTATCGTCAGGCACACTGACGTCAAGGTCACGGTGAGCTGCCTGTCGGGCGCTAGGATCCGCCACATAACACAAGCACTCAGGTCACTCCAAGGCAAGTACAAATATGACTCAGTCATTGTCCATGCTGGTGTGAATGACCTGAGATGTACCTCCCTGGACTACATGAAAAGAGATATAGAGGAGCTCTCTGAGCATGTAGCCCAGGCCGGTATGATCCTGACCTTGAGTAGCATCTTACCCTCACCAAGAATGATGCCACAATATGAAGACAAGATGATCAATTTCAACAATTGGCTTAAGTGTTGGTGTCATTCAAAGGGGATCCAATGCCTGTCAGCCTGGGATGACATGCTCGACAAGCCACGATGCTTCGCTAGGGACGGCTTGCACCTGCCACCCCTGGGCTTTCGGATATTGGCAAAGGCTCTTGCTATCCCCATAGTGCCATTTTTAGGCAAGGCTCAAAAGACAAACCCACCTCCATAGGTATCACAAGGGATAAGAAACTAAGAGTAATGTTACTCAATGCCAGAAGTCTAAACCTCAAGATGCACGACTCAAACTCTCCTTAGCATGGAGAACATCGATATCTGTGCAGTAACAGAAACCTGGTTCAAGGCTCCCGAGAGCACCCGAGCACTACCAGGTTATACCTCATTCCATGCTTTTCGGCCCCAAAACTTGGACCGAACCACAAAAGGAGGAGGAGTATCAATATTTCAAAGATACCCACACCTCCAGGTTGGTGGCACAGCACGAAGCATCAGAGACTATCCATGTGCAACTAACTGTGGGTAAAACTGCCTTCCAGTTTATAGCCTGCTACAGACCACCCTCCCAAACACAGGAACCCCACTTGGCCTTCCTGAGAATACTGGAAAATATGAAGGTCTCTCCAAACACTATTATATTGGGCGACTTCAACTACCCAAACATAGACTGGGAGCATTACTCTAGCTCCAACACCCTAGCCCAAAGGTTCCTAGAATTTATAAACTCAAATGCTATGGAACAACTTGTTACCACTCCCACAAGAGGGGAAAACATACTGGACCTGATCATCACCAACATGGTGACACTATGCTCCAGACCAGAAGTGTATCCCTCACTGGTAAGATCAGACCATAAACTAATCTCACTGGATATTCACATCCCGACCCCAGCCCCTGCCCAGAAAATCACAGTGAAAAACTTCTCTAAAGCAAATTTCACATGCCTCAAAACTGAAACAAAATCATTCAAAGCCCCCGGGCCTGTGGAAAATACGGCCCAGACCACGGAATCCTTTATAAACGCATTCTATGAACACCTTCAGGAATGCATGGATCATGCAATTCCAAATAAAACCAAGACCCAATCCTCCAAAGGCAGACGTCCTGTCTGGTGGACCCCAGCCATAAACAAACTATACAATAGAAGGAGGAAGCTACTACATGATAGAGCAAAATCCCAAAATGTAAAGGCATCCCTGATCAGTATTAGCAAAAAACTACGGGCACTCATACAATTGTCTAAGGCCAGCTTCGAGAGAAAAATTGCACAGGACACTAAGGATAATCACAAGGCTTTCTTTAGTTATGTTAGGAACCTCGGTGGGAATTCCCAGATATGCTCAGAATTAGTCCAAAATGACAAAAAATACAACAAGCCCACAGACATTGCCAACATCCTAGCTGACAGGTTCAGTGCAAACTTCTCCCTCTCCCCACCAAAGGGCAAATATCTATCCCAACAGAGTGCTGCCCCTGACATCTCAGATGCTCAGGTAAGAGCCGCTCCAAAGCAAAAACACAGCATCAATGGGACCAGATGGTGTCCCGGGCTGCGTCCTACATGAACTCCAAGAAGAGCTAAACCCAAACATAAAACTACTGTTCAATCTTAGCCTTACTACAGGATATGTACCCAAAGAGTGGCATACAGCAACAGTGGTCCCTCTCCACAAAGGTGGTGCCTCAACGGATCCTGGAAACTATCGCCCCATAAGCCTGACTAGCTTGGTCTGCAAAGCTATGGAAAGGATCATCATGGACCTCATAAATAAAGATATTGGGGACCTACAGTCACTGGATCCTACCCAGTTTGGCTTTGTTAAGGGCAGATCCTGCCTCTTAAACTTGGTCGATTTCTTTGAAACAGTCACCAAGGCCATTGATGAGGGGAGGTGGTCCACACAGCCTACCTGGACCTCACAAAAGCCTTCGATACAATACCCCACTCGGGCATTATAGATAAGCTCACCAGCTTAAATATAAACCCCTATGTCACTAGATGGGTTGCAAACTGGCTCAAGGACAGAACCCACATGGTTAGAATTGCTGGAGCGATGTCAGACTCCAAACCAGTTACAAGTGGCGTCCCACAAGGCTCAGTCCTGGGACCTCTCTTGTTCGGTATATATTTCTCGGTGGTACAGCCCAACACGGAAGGACTGTGGCTGACCAAGTTCGCAGATGACTGCAAACTGGGCACCATAATCAACTCTCCAGCTGACACAAGCATCCTCCAAAAGGGCCTCATAGAAACAGACAACTGGTGCCAGAGCCATGGCCTCAAGCTAAACGCCAAAAAGTGTATAGTCATCCCCTTTGGCAAAAACAAAGTGCCCACAAATTACCACATAGGTGGTAATCCATTAAGTACAGAAGAAGTCATTAGGGACCTGGGGACCCAAGTTGATAGCAATCTCTCATTTGACAACCATGTGGCCAAAGTGGTTATAAAAACATTTTATATAGCCCACCTAATCATGAAGGGATTCACATCTAGATCAGGGAGGTCATCGTGCCTCTTTACTCATCCCTCATCAGGCCCATAATTGAGTACAATGCCCCTTTTGGGATGTACCTTACCAGACACCTGCAGCAACTGGAAAGACCCCAAAAGTACCTCACCAAGAGGATCAAAGGGCTCAAACAGATGCCATATGCTGCCCGGTTAAAGAAACTCCAGCTCTACTTAGTGGCATACCGCCTGTTCAGAGGTGATCTGTGCATGACGTATAAAGCCATGTCCAACCCGGAATTAATGGACATGCTGCACCTCAGAAAATCCAAATCCCATCGAGGTATGCGCTCGAGAGACTTGAACCTCAGCACTGAAATAAATAGGACATGCTGGAGGGACAGATTCATAACCCAGAGGCTCCCTTCACTCTGGAATAAAATCCCAGTCCAGGTTAGGCAGAGTCACACATTTCCTCTCTTCAAGAGGAATATTGATGAGTGGATGGGAGATCGTAGGTTTATCCCGGCTATCACTTCTGTGTCACTGTTAGACAGAGGCACAGTATACTAACCTCAAAAAAAGGCATAGCAAAATTAATTTAAAATGGGTGGCGAAAGCCAAACACACTCTGGCTAGGCTTATAAATGCCCTAGGGCAGATAGCCTAGTATGAACCTATGAACACAATCCTGCTGTACACCATTTTGCTTACTGTTATTAATATTGTTTATTGTTTATTACAATACAGTTGTTAATGTTCATTTATTGCACTACAGCTCTAAATGCCCATTTATTGCATTACAGTTCTACTTGCCCATTTATTGCACTGCAGTTTTTCTTGTGTATAAAAGTAAAAATATTGCCAAGTCCAGAGCAAATCCAGATACTCTCACAAGTAAGGATCAAACAGTAAAAGAATCTAAGAGTATCAGGAACACACGCTAGGTAGGAAAAGCTGATATAAATCTTTAATGCAATGCACAGGAATAAGCGCTTTCATGGTAAATCCAACATCCACTTCATCAGATAACAGATAAAACAAACTCAACAATTTAAATACATTATTGCACCAATCAAAGACAGGACATCATTAAAATCTCCACCCACTCTACTAATACCAGATCGATAGCCTATTGTATTATATGCACAGTACCTAATCTGTCATAAAAATATCTATAATAGCACAAACATACAAATAAAATTAAACAAGTACAAAACTTTTTTTATATGTGTGTACATACACCCTAATAACTTAAAAAGCCTATGGGATTTTAATACAGGTCTCAAGGGAACGTGTCCATTTAAGCCCTTCCCTTTATGGGCTTGCATCCAAAGTATCCATTGCAGTTCTAAGTTCTCAGTATAGATTCTAATATCTCCCACCCTCATAGAGTCAAATGCTCTATCAATGACTCTAAACTTAAACGTATGTTGTTCACCCTCCATCATAACATGTTTTGCCAATGCATTCTGTTCGTATCTAATACGAATTGCATATAGATGTTCCCTTATCCTGTCCCTCATTCTACGATTACATTTACCTATGTAGAAGGAGGAACATTCCTCACAGGAGTTCCAGAGGAACATTCCACACATTCTTCATACCACACTTTTCGGCCACGTAACCTGGACCGGAACACCAAAGGTGGAGGTGTGTCCATATTCATTAAAGATAACCACACCTCCAGGATAGTTGCTCAGCATAATGCAGCCAAGGTTATCCAAGTGCAACTAACTCTGGGCAAAACTGCAATCCAAATTGCAACTTGCTACAGATCCCCCACCATAACCCAGGTTTCCCATTCCTCTTTTCTTGATGTACTGGAAAATATTAGGGTTCAACCAAACACCCTAATAATGGGCGATTTCAACTACGCCACCATTAACTGGGAAAACTATTCATCTACCAACTCCTTCACTCAACACTTTCTGGAATTCATAAACTCCAATGCCCTGGATCAACTTATCCACACCCCCACCAGGGGCAACAATATCCTAGATCTAGTCATTACCAACATGAGTGACCGGTGTTCCACACCTGAAGTCAATGCCTCATTGGTCTGATCCGACCATAAACTAATTACACTAGATATCCACATCCTGCCCCCCCCCCCATCATTAAGGAAACCATGGTAAAAAGTTTCTCCAAAGACAACTTCATGCTTCTTAAGACAGAAGTTGTGAACTTCATGACACCCATGCAGATGAGCAATACAGTTACGACTACTGAATCCTACACAATTGCACTTTATAAGCACTTACACGAGTGCATGGATCATGCTATCCCAAACAAAACAAAGACGCTATCCTCCAAATAAAGGAAGCCAATCTGGTGGTCCCCTGCCATAAACAAACTGTACAACAGAAGGAAGAAACTGTTGCAAAGGAGAGTAAAATCCCATGAGTGGAGGAGCTCCCTGGTCAGCCTCAGTATAAAGCTGCTATCCCTGATAAAATCCTCCAAAGCTAGTTATGAAAACAAAATCGCCACTGATTCTAAAGACAACCACAAAGCATTCTATAGATATATCAAGAATCTAAATGGCAACACTCAGATCTGCTCTGAGTTAGAGCACAATGGCACTAAATATACAGACCCAACTGATATTGCCAACATCCTGGCAGATAGGTTCAGTGCTAACTTTACCCCCTCTGACCCCCTAAAGAGCCCATCTCTATACCGGAAAAATGCAAAGTTCCTGTAATCATGGCTGCACAGGAGAAACCACACTCTTCAAAGCCAAGAACACAGCATCCATGGGACCAGACTACATCCCAGGCTGCATTCCACATGAACTACAGAATGAACTGGCACCCCATCTAAGTACCATTTTCAATCATAGCCTCACCTCAGGCTTTGTGCCCACTGAATGGTGCACAGTGACGGTTATCTCACTCCACAAGGGGTGAGCCACCATGGACCCTGGGAACTACTGCCCCATTAGCCTGATGAGCCTGGTCTGCAAGGCCATGGAATGTATCATCATGGAACTTATAAACAAAGACATTGGTAATCTCCAAACTCTGGACCCCACCCAGTTCAGGTTTGTAAAAGGCAGATCATGTCTCCTAAAACTGATAGACTTCTTTGAAGCAGTCACCAAAGCCATAGATGAGGGTAAGGTGGTTCACACAGCCTATCTAGATCTTGCCAAGGCTTTCAGCACCATCCCCACTATGGAATTATAGATAAACTCGCTAAACTAGGTATAAATCCTTATGTCACAAGATGGGTTGCCAACTGGCTCACTGACAGAACCCACACTGTGAAAGTAGCAGACTCCAAATCAGACTTCAGACCAGTGACAAGTGGAATACCACAGGGTTCAGTCCTGGGTCCTCTCCTGTTTGGTATCTACTTCTCTGAAGTACAAGCTAACACAGAAGGTCTTTAGCTAATGAAGTTCACAGATGACTGCAAACTAGGAGTCATAATCAAAACTCCTAACGATGTGGACATCCTACAAAAGGGCCTCACTGAGACAGATGCCTGGTGTCAAAGCTATGGTCTCAAGCTCAATACCAAAAAGTGCATTGTCATCCCCTTTGGTAAAAGCTCTGTACCCATGAACTACAACATAGGTGGTAGTATATTTAACATCGAGAGTGTGATAAGAGACCTTGGGACACAGGTGGGCAGTAGTCTCTCCTTTGATAATCACATCACCACAGTAGTCAGGAAATCCTTCTCCATGGCACACCTCATTACAAAAGGTTTCTCATCCAGAAAAAAAGAGTTCATTGTTCCCCTATACTCATCACTCATTAGACCCATTATAGAATACAACGCCCCTTTTGGTATGTACCTCACAAGACATCTACAACAACTGGAAAGGCCATAGAAATACCTCAGATGATTACCAGCCTCAAACAGATGCCCTATGCAAACTGTCTCAAAAATCTCCAGCTTTACTCCATCGCATATCGCCTACTCAGAGGTGATCTCTGCCTAACATACAAAGCTATGTCGAACCCAGAGCTGTTGGACATGCTCCACTTAAAGAAATCCCAATCCCTCTGAGCTACACGCTCTAGGGACCTAAACATTGTCACCACAATAAACAGAACATGCCAGAGGGGTAGATTCCTGTCCCAGGGACTTGCCATACTCTGGAATAACCTACTTATCTATATCAAACAAAGCTCCTCATTAGTACTCTTCAAGAAAAATCTTGATGATTGGATGGGAAATAGGAAATTCACCCCGGGGATCACTTCTGTGGCTCTGCTCGACAGTGGCACAGGAAAATAATTTAAGTTTAGAGTCATTGATAGAGCATTTGACTCTATGAGGGTGGGTGATATTAGAACCTATACTGAGAACTTAGAACTGCAAAGGATACTTAGGGTGCAAGCCCATAAAAGGAAGGGCTTAAATGGACACATTCCTTTGAGACCTGTATTAAAATCCTGTAGATGTTTTAAGTAATTAGGGTGTATGTACACACATATAAAAAAATGTTATACTTTAGGTTTATTTGTATGTTTGTGTTATCATAGATATTTTTTTGACAGATTAGGTACTGTGTATATAATACAATAGGGTATTGAATTGGTATTAGTAGAGTGGGTGGAGTTTTTAATGATGTCCTGTCTTTGATTGGTGCAATAATGTATTTAAATTGTTGAATTTGTTTTATCTGTTATCTGATGAAGCGGATGTTGGATTTACCGTGAAAGCGCTTATTCCTGTGCATTGCATTAAAGATTTATATTAGCTTTTCCTGCCTACCGTGTGTTCTTGTGTATACTTTACTGAAGTAAATGCTTTACTCTTTCTTGCTTAATGCAGTACAGTTAGCATAATAAATCCGTACTTACCACACTCAGAGCACAACCTGGCCAGGTACCTGGCATGGGACTCTACATTGTGAGCCCTCTTAGGTGCAGCTTTTGGGAGAGAAGCACACCATTATGCATTCAAGTTTTCCAGGCATTTAGGTATAATAGTGGAAAAACAAGCTTACATATTTGTGGGGCATTCCCAGATCTTGCTTCTTGGATGCAGGTGTCCAGGGTTCCCCTGTTTCTCCACTTCAGGCCATCATAATGGTAGTAACACTGATTACCTGTGTGGGGTATACCAGTAGCACTGGTGAGTTACAGTCCAAACCCTAGAAACTGTCCTGCATCAGTCTGAGCTCATGGTTCTTTACCAGGAGCCCAGCAAAGCCCCTGGACTCCTGAACACCCCATCTCTGTGCCCGAAAGCATGCACCTTCACCAGCACTGCCTGCCATATCAACAGTTGATTAGACTCCAAAGAATGGTGCAGCATTCCCACCTATTGAGCTTAATATAGACTGTTTTCCTGCCCTTACACGTCATTGAGCACCATTCAAAAAAGTGCCATGTTGCTTTGCAGTACCCAAACCAGCTGAGCATCATGAAAACTTGCACAACCATGGTTTTAGTTGAAGTTTAGCACCTCACAAAGTGCAGTGGCCTTAGCATGTTTAAGCAGTGCTTAGCACCATGCAGCACTGCCATATTTAACAAAGTTTTTATTAAATTAAACAAAAACAGTAAGTTAAATTACAGACATCTTATGACTGCTACGGACTCAGACCCCAGACCTATTACACATTAGGTCATAACTATACGCATTTAGCTACTTGGGTAGTATGAAAACTAGTATACTTTCACATATACTACTAGGCTACCTGTTAGCATTGCTGAACACCACATCACACCACACAAACAGGCTTAAACAGACCTAAAAATCAATAACTAATTACATCTGGTTTCTATTTTTAGATGTCTGGCAGGTGTCAGCTATGTATGTATAAGCGCCACTCAGCTCTGCTGCTCTCCACGCAATGCAAACAGCAATTAAAACAAAATAAATGACAAAATAAGAATAAATACACACATTTAATCATGATAATTAATTACATCTGGTTTCTGTTTTTAGATATGTAGCTGGTGTCAGCTGTCAGCTATATGTGAACACAGCTTGGAATTGCTGCGCTCCGCACCTCACCATGCAAACATACAGAGAGGGGGAAAAACAACATTCAAAACAATAAAATATTACACATTTAAATGATTCACATCATTTCAACAGTAGTGGGGAGTATTACAGGGAGCCTCACCCTGTACATAACATCTGACCAGGCATTCAGAACTGCTAATAGCCTCTACACCTCTCCCTACAAGGATTCAATATCCCTGTTCATATGCTCTCCCTAAGCAGCACATTATCATTAATCTGCATGGTATGCTGCTGAGGAGGAACCATGGTTGTGTGCACAGATACATTCCATGCAGGCTCTACACAGTGCCTACATGGATTTTATTAAATCCTGGGACTATATTTATTTATCTGTGACTTGCTGATAAACCTGATTTCTGTTTTACCTGATCCATTTTTGTTTTCTGTTTCAAAAAATCTGCTTGCCCTGCTGTTTTTGTTCAATGTGGGATATAGACAATTAAATTATCTAGGCTGCATATTTTACATGTTTTTTATTGGTTAAATTGTCTCTTGAGTGACACTTAAATACACAGTGAAGATCTGGGCCTTTGTCTTTTCCTAAAAAAAAAAAAAAGATTTCAAGCCTGTATAAATGAAAGCACTGCTAGTGATTCCCTGCTGGGTGAGGAAAGTAAACCTATATATTTTGTCCCTGATTGCTGATAGAGTTACTTTCTGTTTTTGCCTGCTTTAGCTAGCTGTTGAACAAAGTAGTGCATTTTTACACTATAGAAAGCATTTGTTTTTACACGAAGAGGTCAGTGCATTTCCATCTAGTGTACTGGGAGGTACACTGGTCAGTTAAGTTTGGGGAATACTTGAGATTTCTGCATGTAGTTTTATTGTCTGGAGGGCATAATAATCAGTTTATCTTGTTTTTAGTGCCTTTATATATTTTATACAACTGAGTGGCTCTTGGCTCATTTAAACAAAGCGGAGTAGTTTTATTGAATAATCACACTTTTCTGAACTGCTTAAAGTACATTGCTGTATCCGAAGTTTTACATTTGTTTGTGGTAGTATTTCATTGCAGGCACTCCTTTACTGTGCTTTTACATTAGGACTGGGATTATTCATCTAGTGTCAGTAGCTGTTTACCTGGTCTATCTGAGCAGGATAGCACAAAAAAGGACTCAAGTATTTTTTTGCATTTCTCTTATATACTGTGACTCTACTTTAGCAGTTTCACAAAAATGTCTAATGTCTGCTGCTGCTTTAAGTAGTTAATTGCATTGTACTACATTGTGTCTGTTGTAGGACAGTTGTATAGTTTGTATGATCTTTTGTTAGACTTGGTCTCCAAACCAGCTATTCTACAATAAGAAGGTGTTTTTTCTGCACCCTTGTGGCAGAAATGTGCTGATCTAACCCGTCTGATTTAGGGCTTGTTGCATGCTTTCCTGATTAGTAGTTAGTTTCTCTCTGCTCGTATTTAAGCCTTGCATTTGTGTTGTGCTCTTTGTGCAGTCACTGTTAGCAGTGCCCTGCATAGATGCGAAAGCCTAGAAGCTCAGTCTTTCCCTAAGCAGCAGTCAGTGAACCATTTCCAAGCTTTTCTGTTACTCTAGGAGCAACTCAGTTGCTCATATTGCAGCGTTGCCTTACTGCTCAAGCTTATCCTACACATAGTATATGTCCCCCTTGTAGTCTTGGTGCTACAAGCCTAATCCTGTCAAATTAACCCATTCCCTTTCCTAATAAAACATGCAATAAGAGTCTGCTATCATGGACAGGCAATTTCCCATCATTTGTCTGTCCATCCTGATAGACATAGGCATCCTGAGGCAATATAGCAATTGTGTCATGTATACTGACAACCATTTACTCCTGAAACAAACAAATACTTTATGTGAGAGATGAAGTTACACTATGAAATTGAAGGCAAGACTGTCATATAAAGACAAATTGAATGCCAAACAGGTTGTCAGCACACACACATAGTCACTTCCCACACTAAATAAGGACAAGACACATAAACCCACATATGCAGATGTACTCACGAGTAACTTACCTAAAGGATCAGAGGCTTCTCAAACGGAAACCACTTACACACATAAAACTGCAAAAAACAACCATAACACATATTAACATTCACACAAGTGTCTCAGCAAATAAGGACATAAGGTGTAACACCTGAAAACCTAAATTATTGATAATAGGTGACTCTATTGTGAAACACATGGATGTTCCCTTTACTATGCTGGATAAGGAGCAGTTTACAGTTAGCTGCTTCTCACGTGCCAGGATCCATCAAGTCACTCAACCACAAGTATTGGTATGACTCCATCATAATCCATGTTGAGGTAAATGAGTTGAGACATACCTCACTGGACTATACAAAGACATATATGACTAAACTTTCAGATTATGTGTCACAGAGGATTCACATTCAAAGCTCAAAATACTGACAATGTTGACTTTCAGTATTTCGAGACTAAAATATCAAAAGTGAAAATTACGAACCATGGAAATTATCCCATAGCAAGTAAACATTTGCCCAAAACTACAAACTACATACGGTACCATTGTAAACCCACCTAGGTAAGGAGCTATGCCCCCCCCACATCCCCTAACTATATATACTTACTCCAGGATCGCACTAGAGTTGGGAAAAGGGCATATCTCCTCACAATGGGCAAACGTTTACTTGCTCTGGGATAATTTCCGTGGTTCGTGATTTTCAATTTCGATATTTTCATCTCAAGATACTGAAATTTGACATTTTTAGTATTTCAAGTTTTGAAAGTGAAACAGTCACAGGCAGGTATAAGTCTAGCTTTAAGCAGCATTCTACCTTCTCTAAGGATGATGCCACAATACAAACAAAAAAAAAATGATTGACTTTAATAATTGGCATAGCTTCTGGTGTCTCTCCAAGGGGATCCAGTATCAGTCATCCAGGGAATACATGATTGACAGGCCATGCTGCTTTGCCAAAGACGGTCTGTACCTGTCTCCTCTAGGCTTTCAGATACTGACAAAGACATTAGCCACCCGTATTGTGCCTTTTTTAGGCAGTGCCAAAATAATCAATCTCCCAACGTTACAAAATCCTCTCTAGATAAACTTAAGGTAATGTTGTTTAATGCTAGGAGTCTATACAAGAAACTGAACTCCCTGGAAGCACTCCTTACTTTGGAAGATGCACATGTCTATGCAGTTACCGAGACATGGTTTAAAGTTACAGAAAGCACCCTGGTATTGCATCACAGAAAGCACCCTGGTCTTGCAGGGCTACAATGTTTTCCATACATTCAGACCACAAACTGAGCATGAAAAAAACAAAGGAGGAGGTGTATCATAGGTTCATTTTATAAATCTCCCATCCAAAGATTTGAAGAGAGAGAAGAGAGAATGAGGACTCTAACCTGGACTGGGATTTTTTTATTCCCAGAGTGAAGAGCCTCTCTGTGTTATGAATCATCCCTCCAGCATGTCCTATTTATTTCAGTGCTGAGGGTTGTTCCATTTTGGAGTTTATAAATTCTAGGAACCTTTGGGCTGCTGTGTTGGAGAGCTAGTGTGCTCCCCAGTCTATGTTGGGGTAGTTGAAGTCGCCCAAATATAGTGTGTTTGGAGAGACCTTCATATTTTTCCAGTGTTCTCAGGAGGGCAGTGGGGTTCCTGGGTTTTAAGGAAAAGGTCACTTCTAGACTGGTCAAACAGTATCAATTTCTTCAGCTACTCCATGTATAATTAAAGATAGGCAAAGATCCCTACAACATCATAGCTAGATATAGGTCCCCTACCATGAAACAGGAAGTGCACATAGCATACCTGGACTTCCCGGAGTCACTTGCCATACAGCCCAACACATTACTCATGGGTGATTTTATTTATCATACCATCAACTGGGAAACATACTTGACCCCCCAAAAAAAATGATGACTCAGAGGTTCTTGGACTTTGTCAGTGCAAATGCTCTGGAATAGCTGGTCAGCACACCCTCAAGAGGCTCAAATATCCTGGATGTAGTACTCACTAACATGGGAGAGCATTGCACCCCACCATGTGATGTCCTCCTTGATAAGATCAGACCATAAATCAGTCTTGTTCCATGTAATTATAAGACTAGATACCCCATCAAGCTCAAAAACACTTGAGAGATTTTCAAAAGCAAATTGCCTCCTACTAAATGATGGTATAAGAAGTTTCAAAGCCTCCTCAAATGCAGATAACATGGACTCATATGCAGAGATGTATACCAGTGCCTTGTATTGCCACTTAAGCAGTCATATAGAATCAGCTGTACCTGACTGGAATAAAACCAAGTCTTGCCAATAAAAACAAGCCACCCTGAAGGACTCCTAGTATAAACAGGCTATATAACAACGGAAAGAAACCAATGTCCAAGAACAAGAGGGAACTGGCTCAGCAAAGGAAAAAGAAATCCCTCTATAGCTTAATCAAACAAATCAGAAATCTTGTCAAGTCCTCCAAACCAAATTACAAAGTAAAAATGGCCTCCCTGGCTAAGGATAATCACGACATTTTTAACTGCATCTGAAATCTAAAATAGACTACCCAGCTATGCACTGAACTGGTTGTGGATGGCACCACCTATAGTCAACCAGAGGTAATAGCCAGCTGCTAGCTGACAGATTTGCAGAAAACTTCACCTCCCTGTCCTCTCCATTCATCCCACAAAAGTATACCTGCCACCATTCCTCAGCCTATTATCTCAAGAGAGCAGGTCATCTTGGTACTTTCTAAGGCCAAAAATATGGAATCAATGGGACCAACCAAAATCCCAGGTTGCAATTTAAACAACTTAAAACATGACCTATCTGACCCAGTTTGATCCCTGTTTAACCATAGCTTGCAAACTGGTTATGTTCTGGCGTAATGAAGGACAGCAATGGTAATCCCTCTGAACAAAGATGGACCATCAACTGACCCTGGAAACTACAGGACCATAACCTTGACTAGCTTCATCTGCAAGATCTTGGAAAGAATTATAATGGACCTTAGAAAAAAAGGACACAGGTAATCTGCAAACTCTGGACCCAACCCAGTTAAGATTCATTAAAGGTAGATCATGCCTGTTAAAGACTTCTTCAAGATAGTGACCAAGGCCCTGGACAAGGAAAAGACAGTGCATATAGACTATGTTAACCTAGCCAAGGCATTTGATACAATCTCTTATTCAGATATTATATAGAAACTCTCCTAAATGGTAATCAACCCCTATATTACCAGATGGGTAGCCAACTAGCTCACTGATAGGATACATTTATTTTATTTTACATTTGTTGACTGGGCTAGTCTAACTGGATATTTGTCCATTTTCAGTAGAGGCCCGGGGAGAAAAGCTCCAGGAGAGAAACAAACAAAACAAACACAACAAAAATAACAAAGACATGTATGAAAAAAACAGTACAGTGGTAGCATTGGTAAAAAGAATATATAATAAAATAATATTATAGGATTACATTATGCTAAAAAAATAAAAGTGAAACAACAAAACAGGTATTGCACAACAGAGAGTAGATTTTATAATTTTATCTCTCTTAAAAAAAAAAAAAAAAAAAAAAAGATTTAGAGAGGCCTAGGTGAGGCCTAGAGGAGAGGGGGAGGGGGGTATGAGTAGGCGGTATGAGTATACTATTAATGTGGGTGACTTCACCTCTAGCAAAAGACCAGTCACCAATGGAGTACCATAGGGATCTCTTCTGGGCCCCTTACTGTTTAGAAATTATTTCTCAGAAGTCCAAGCAACCTTGGATGGCTTGTGGCTGACAAAGTTAGCTGACAATTGCAAATTGGGAGCAATCATTGAGACCCCAGTGATATTAACATACTGTAGGCAGGGTTAATACAGACAAATAATTGGTGCCAAATCCATAGATTAAAGCTGAATGCAACAAAATCATTATTATTCTCTTTAGGAAAGCTGACATCCCTGCTAATTACATTATAGACAGCACCCCCCTAAGTATAGACCCAGTGGAACATGACTGGTGTCGCACATCTGGTCAGGATAAAACTGACAAACAGTTGTGGATTCAGTTCAAGTAGCTTTATTATATACGAACACATCAGGATTGAGGCTTAGTAACTTAAACTTAAATAAACTTATAAACAGACTGACTACTGCACTCATACATGTTAACACTCTGGCAGTTCTCTCAAAATGGCACTGCTGCCTGCACATGCTCTCTATTTATACGCATGTGCCCTCACTTTGAAATGATTCTTAAAGTTACAACACACACACTGTTCTACATCCTCCCTCTTTGAGAAATGAGTCATACACTGAAAAATGACAACATTCATTGACATGCAATTATACAAAACTAATTATTTGACATGCAATCAAATAGAACTAATTAATAATGAAACACTCATGTCCAGCTTGCTGTATATTTTACACTAGGTCTAGAAATACAACTTGATCATGTGACATAAAAATTAGAACCGTGCTTACCAACAGGGACCGTCTTTAATGAATGTTCAGTGTCAGGGACATCAGGGACATTATTAGGAATGGGAATAAGTATTAAGACATGCCCTTCAACAGGAACATCCTCTGGTTGCACTGAGATCTAGTCTGTATCACAGATACAATGCTGAGATATCAATTCAGACACCGAAAGAAGATGTCTGTGATTTCTTCTGTATTCTGTACCCTCAGATTCCACTAAGTAGGATCTCTGCTCAGAACATGCAACTCTCACTTGACCAGTTTGATCAAAACCTTTCACCATCTGCATCCTCACTATGTGTCCTTCTTGCAATGGATGAAGAAATCTGCTCATTTAATTAGAGTTGGGCTTCTGAAATGAATGCTTTTTAAATAGTTGGGCTTTGATTGCTCTGGTGTTTTTAGCATTAGGCACCAACAAACTGGAACTGATAGGCAAGGTTGTTCTAGTTTGCCTAAACAGACGTCGCTGAGCAGGTGAGCCAAGTATATTGTCATGGGTTATATTTCTGAGATTAAGCAAATTCAAGAAGATATCAGTATTGTCACGCTTTGACCTTTCTAATAATTGCTTTGGACTTTGTACTGCATGCTCAGCTAGGTCGTTTGATTGTGGGTATTCAGGAATGCTAGTAATATACAGTCCCATTCTTTTGTAAATTTCTGAAACAGTTGACTGGTAAACTGAGAACTGTTGTCAGAACTTTGTGTGGACTACCATGGAGTGAGAAATGACATTTTATCTTAGTAATACTGGATGTTGGATTAGGTAGCAAATCAATTTCAAACCAGTTTGAATAAGAGTTTACTAACACTAAGTAATGCTGCTTGTTCCACTCAAATATGTCAGTGGATACTGTTCACCAAGGTAGTTCAGGAATTTGACTTAGCTGAAGTGGCTCTTTTTGCAAATGCAGTTTAGTACTATTGCATACTGAACAAAATGAAAGTACTTTATCAATGTCTTTTGACATAGAAGGCCAAAATACTAGTCCTCTCGCCCTTCTTTTGGTGGCTTTGGAACCTCAGTGGCCATGATGCAAAATCTGAGTATACTCATGTTGTAAGGAAGTAGGAATGATAATTTTAGGACCTTTGAAAAAAATTTCATCTTCAATCAACATCTCATCTCTGTAAGGAAAATATGGTTACACATCTGTTGGTACACAAGACTGCTTTGATGGCCATCCAACATTGATGAAGTGGTTGAGCTTTTGCAAACTGGATCAGTCTTTGTGTGATCTCTTATCTCATCATGTCTTGTGTTGGAAATATTACACACTTCCATGAAATTGAAGTCAAATTTCTTGCATCAAGCTTTTCTGCAGTATTTCTGGGTGATCTGGATAAGGTATCAGCCAGATAAAGAAGTTTGCCTTTTGTATAGACCATTTTGAAGGTGTATTTTTGTAATCTGAGCTTAATTCTTTGTAGTCTTGCTGGAGCTGTATGCATAGACTTCTTTAAAATAATGACTAGAGGTTGATGATCAGTCTCAATCTAGACAGCTCGGCCATAAGTATAATCATGGAGCTTCAAACAAGCGAACACAACTGCCAAAAGTTCCCTCTCAATCTGAGTATACTGCATCTCAGTTTGGCTAAGAGTTCTAGATGCATTGGCTACTGGTGTGCCCTCTTGAAGAATAACTGCACCAAGACCAAACTTTGAAGCATCAGACGAAAGAACTACTGGTTTGTGGACATCATAGTATCTTAACGTAGGTGGACTGACAATTTTCTGTTTCAGGTCTTCAAATGCTCTCTGGTGTTGTTCGTTGTGCCAGCCATGATCAAGTAACATTTTTGCATGTCATCTCTCTTAAAGGTGCTGATAATTCACTGAAGTCTGGTATAAACTTGCCCAAATAGTTAACCATACCAAGAAAACGTTGTAAGGCTTGGACATTGTCTGGAGCTGGTATCCCTAGAATGACTGTTTATTTAGAAGGGTCTGGTCATAAGCCTAAACTGGTAAATAAATGACCCACATAAGTAAATTCTGGAAGCCTGAATTTACATTTCAGATGACTGAGCTTTACATTCACTTCACACGCTCTGTCCATAACTTTGCTGAGGTTTCTGTCATGCTCTACTTCACCATTATCTCCAATTAGTAAGTCATCTACTATTATAGCACATGGATAGCCAGAAAAGATTGCTCCATTGCATGCTGAAAGACTTCAGTTGCAGAATTTATTCCAAAAGACATTCTGAGAAATCTGTATCTACCAAATGGATACTGAATGTAGTCCGTAGTGAAGATTTGCAGTCAAGCATTGCTTATCAAAATGAACTCTTTGCATCCAAGACAGAAAAAACTGTGGCATTTGGCATGAGGGTAGCAACTTCCTCGACTGTATGCATAGGACAGTGGGGCCTCTTAAATGCTTTAAGTCTCTTAGGTCAATACATATCCTGATTTCATCTGAGCTTTTTTTATGAGCAACTACCATGGAAAATACCCACTCAGTTGGTTCTGTGACTGGATAAATCACATCTTGCTGCACCATTTTATCTAACTGGACCTTGACATTGTCCTGCAGTTGCACAGCTATCAGAACTCTTCTCACTGCTCTGACCACTGGACTGACCTCTGGGTCTAACTTCATGGAGTACACATCTAGTAGTTTGCCTAGCTTGACTTTGAAAATATCAGTATACTCTGTGAAAATAGCATCTGTGAAACTGGAACTAGGACATGTGCTTACATAATAGACTTGTTTGGTAAAGGACAGGAGTTTCATTCTAAAACTGTCTCTGAGTCCTAATAATGATTGCGCAGGTCTTCTGACTACATAAAATTGCAAGCTGTAACTCTTTCCGGCTGAGTGACATGAAAGCACTACTGAACCTTCAGTTTGAATCTCTTTATCTCCTTAAGCAACAAGCACAATTGGCCAAATTAAGTTGTTCACCAGCACTTACTTTAGCAAATGTTTCTGCTGACATAACATTGCACTTTGAACCAGTGTCTTCCATTAATCAGGACAATACAAAGCACTGTAGTTTTCCAACAAATTACTGCATTAACCTTTTCACCAACCACTGATACACCATCTAGACAGAAAATAGAGTTACAGCTTTCTATATGATCAATTTGCTTTTTTGAGTAACCTTTTTAATAAATGAATGAGGATTGCTTGACTTACAAAATCTTTGAAAGTGATTCCATTTTTTATACTTGTGGCATTGCTGACCAAATGCTAAGCACTTTTCTGTTCATGATTGGCACCATGACTATGACAGTTAACAATGAGAATTGACTTGGGTTTTGTTGACTCACCCTTGTGCTGCACCGAGCATGTCCATTTTTACTGAGCTACTCTTAGAACTTGCTGGAAAGTTACAGCTCCTCCTTGGAATTCCCACAGTGGCTGCAGCCATCATGTGCTTAGGCCTGTTTCTGTTAGTCACATATTGGATGCTGTCTATGTTTGCTGTAGAAGCTGTTGAAACCATGCTCTTATCACTTGCAAGCATATTTGTGTGCCTTTCTGTAAGCTCATATATTTGACAAATGTCTATGGCCTTGCTCAACATTAAATCACTGTCTTGAATCAAAACCTTTCTCACTGCAACATTGTTAACACCACATACAGGCATGTCTTTTATCAACTCATCCTTCAAATCACCAAATCTGCACATTTTAGCCTTGCTTCTCAAGTCAGTAATATAATATAAGCTGCAAAGGTTTCTCCTGGCTTTAGCTCTCTTGTATAAAATAAGTGACTATCCAATGTAACATTTGTCTGGGGGTTACACATTTCTCTAAATATATGTTTCAAGCACTCAGGGTCCTCCCTTGATTCAGCTTCTGCAACAATATGATGTTTTTTCCCTTCTCCTGCATATACTGCTGGTGCATACAGAAATTAATGCTTTCTTTCAATGGCTTTTGACCCCCACTAAATTAAGCAAAATAAATGCCCTTGTATGTGCATCTTTGTCAGAAAAAGCTGCTTGTATGAAAATATCATAGTTCTGCTCAAATACTCTCCAATTCTCTGCAATACTATTATCAGACAAAAGTGGACTGGGTCTGTGAATGCCTCTGCCATATAAAAACACACAGTAGTAAAGACCCTTGGAATTATGTACGAACATACACACACATATGTCAGAAACTTATGCCAGAAGCTTGTAGCTATGCCCAGTAGCACAACACACACTAAGAAATAACTACACATTGTGAAATAAGTCTCTGTAGCACAACAGCACTTTGAAACCAATATACTTTGCAAAATCACACCTTATCAGTGTAAGAAACACTTCAAAATGACTGCACTTTGCGAATGAACTGTACACAGCACAAGAAACTTCTCAAAATGACTGTACTTGGTGAAATAACTCTGTACAGTGTAAAAACACTTTGAAATGACTGCACTTTGCAAAAGAACTGTACTTTGCCCACAGTAAACTCTTTGAAACAATTGTATGGTAATAAAGCACACTGCAACACTTTGCACACTCTGAGATACTTCGAGCAACTCTAATTATGCTCTGAATAGCTAAATAGTAGCTCATATCAAAAAACATGGTTATTTATTAAAAAACATGAAGTCACCTTGCTCATCATGCTTACTTTGCCATTTATTGCACTCGTTATGCTCATTTATCATGCTTGTTATACTTTTCTTGTGCTCATTTTATTATTGACATGCTTGTTTTGCTTTAAACATGCTCATTTTGCAAGTCAGAAGTAATTATGAACTCTATCATATGTATTTATGATAATTCTATCAAATAGGTTCATAAGTTCATAGGTGTGGTACTAGGCTAATGGCCCTGGAGCTTTAAAAAGCTTAGCCCATAGGATTACCCTAGCATCATGCCACCCATTAGTTTCAATTACCTCTGTCAAGTAGAGCCTCTGGACTGATCCCCAGGGTGAATTTTCTATCCCCCATCCACTCATCAAGATTTATCTTGAAGAGGGCCAATGAGATGCTCTGTTTGACATGAATGGGAAGTCTATTCCATAGCATGGGCAGTCTCTGGGTTATGAACCTGTTCATCCAGCTTGTTCTGTTGATTGTGGTAATGAGGTTGAGGTATTTGGAGTGTGTGGTGTGGAGGGATTGGGATTTCTTCAAATGTAGGATTTCTAACAGAGCTTGGTCAGACATGGCTTTGTAAGAAAAGCAGAGATCGCCTCTAAGTAGGTGATATGAGACAAAGAATAGTTGGAAGTTTTTGAGTCTGTCGATATAGGACAAGACCTAGGATCCTTTTTGTGAGATACTTTTGTGGCCTCTCTAGTTATTGCAGATGTCTAGTCAGGTACATGCCAAATGGGGCATTCTACTCGATGATTGGCCTAATGAGGGAAGAGTAGAGGGAGACAATGACCTCTTTCTTCCTGATGCAAAAACGTTAGTAATGAGATGTGCCACACAGGACTTTCTGACCACAGTGGCAATGTGGTGGTCAAAAGAGAGGTTGCTGTCAACCTGTGTTCCCAGATCTCTTATAAAGCCTTTTATGTTCAGTGGACTACCATTGATATGGTAATTCACGGGAACCAGGTTTTTCCCAAAAGGGATGAGGACACATTTTTTGACATTGAGCTTAACGCTATGGTTCTGACACCAGTCATTGGTCTCAGTGAGGCCTTTTTGTAGGAAGTCAACATCACTTGAGGAGTTAATAATAGCTCCCAACTTGCAAATATCAGCAAACTTTGTCAGCCAGAGTCCCTTTGTGTTGGCCTTGACTTCAGAGAAGTAGATACCAGACAGGAGAGGACCTAGGACTAAACTCCTCTCGTGACTGGTCGGCAGTCTGACATGGAGTCAACTTTCACACTGTGGGTTCTATCTATGAGCCAGTTTGCAACCCACCTAGTGATACAAGGTTTGATGTCTAGCTTAGTGAGTTTTTCTATGATTCTTGAGTGTGGAATGGTATCAGAGGCTTTGGCCAGATCAAGGTAGGCTGTATGAACAACCTTGCCTTCACCCACAGCTCTGATGACTGACTCAAAGAAGTCAACCAGGTTGAGCAGGCATGATCTACCCCTCACAAAACCAAACTGTGTGGGATCAAGAGTTTGGAGATTCCCTATATCCTTATTTATTAGGTCCATGATGATGTGTTCCATACCTTTGCATATCAGACTCATCAGGCTAATGGGGCAATAGTTCCCAGGATCTGTAGTTGCTCCTCCTTTGTGGAGAGGGATGACTATAGCAGTGAGCCATTTGGTAGAAACAAAGCCTGAGGTGAGGCTGTGATTGAACAGGGCACACAGGTGAGGTGCCAATTCACTCTGTAGTTCATTTAGAGCGCAGCCAGTGATATTGCCATGTCCCACAGATGCTTTATTCTTGGCCTTGGACAGTGCTGTTTTAACTTGTGCAGCAGTAATACTGGGTTCCTGGTAATCTACTGGTATTGTGATTGGTCCTTTGGTGGGGGAGAGAGGGGTAAAGTTGGCACTGAATCTGTTGGCTAGTATATTGGCAATATCTGTTGGCTCAGTATAGGAGGTGCCATTGGGCAGTAGCTCAGAGCAAATCTGGGTACTGCCGAGGAGATTCTTTACATAACTATAGAAGCCCTTGTGGTTATTTTAACTATCTGCTGCAATTCTGTTTTCATAGCTAGCTTTAGAGGATTTGATGAGGGAATCTCAAATTTTGTTGAGGCTGATAAGGGAGTTTTTCCAGTCTTGGGACTTTACCTTATTCTGCATCAGTTTCCTCCTTCTGTTGTAGAGTTTGTTTATGGCAGGGACAACCAAATTGGCTACCTTTTTTGGAGGGAAGTGTCTTGGTTCTATTGGGTATGGCGAGATCCATACATTTGTGTACATGTTCGTACAGTGCATTGGTGTATGATTTGGCAGTCTTGCAGCTACTCTCCAATTGCATGGGTGCCATGAAGTTAGCCACCTCTGTTTTAAGAGCCCAAAGTTAGCTTTGGAGAAATTTTTCATGGTGGTTACCTTTGCTGAGGGGGGTGATGTGAATTTCCAAGGTGATTAGTTTGTGGTCGGATCTAACCAGGGAGGAGTTGAGTTGACTATAGGTGTAGAGCAATGGTTGCCCATGTTAGTAATGACCAGGTCAAGGATGTTGTTACCTCAAGTGGGGGTAAGAACGAGCTGGTTCATGGCATTGGAATTAATGAATTCCAGGAAACATTGGGCAAGTGTATTGGTACATGAGTAGTGTTCTTAGTTAATGGAGATGTAGTAAGTCACCCAGTGTGAGAGTATTAGGTTGGACCCTAATATTCTCCAGTATGCTTAGGAACATGGAGTGTATGTCTTGGGAAATGGTTGGGGACCTATAGCAGGCTAAGATCTGAATAGCTGTCTTACCCAATGTTAGCTGCACCTGAAGTATCTCTGATGCATTATGTTGGGCTACCAGTCTGGAGGTGTGCGCATCCTTTATGAATATGTAAACACCACCGTTTTGAAGCTTCTGTCCAAGTTCTGGTTTTGAACATTTATATCAAATAATATCAACAAATATTTTGGTTTTGAACATTTCATTTAATTAATAATGCATTTTGTGCCTTTTGTTTGATTAATAATGTGTTTCTTGCTTTGCAAGTGTCTTATATCACTTTCTTTGCAAAATAAATAACTTATGCAAGTTTTGGTTACACAAAGTCTGTTTCTGACCTTTATCTAATTGTTTGAGCACTGTTTCACCCAGCCTGCTCAATATGCCTTGACTGTTAACTCTGCACCTCATGGCTTGAAGAAGTTGCACTTTGTATCCTGGTTCTGACATCATGTTGCTCATTTGGTCAGGGTAAAACAGACAAACAGTTTCTATGTAAGAGTTCCACAAGATTCTATCCTTAGACCATTATTTTTAATGTATAAACCAATTCACTTCACACTGCCTCCACAGATGTCTCCATCTTCCAATACATAGATAATTCTTTTCTTATCTACTCAACCCCTACCCTTCAATTACTTCAAAAAATCATTAGAAAAAGGTAAGAACAAACTACATAGAAAAAAATGGGAATTGTAGGAACAATACATACAAGGGAAGAATGATGTCTAAAAGGTGGCAGGACTCAAATGAGCTATGCAATGTTTGAGTGAGAAAGATTGAATGATTATAAGTGATGTATAACGTCTGCAACTGGGAGTGTGTCAGTATGGTTTGTGATGTAAAATGCTTGTGACTAAGATTGTGTCTGTGTGGTTTGTTTTCATCTATATAATTCCTCAGTAACCTATCCTTCTCACAATCAGTCACCAACTGGTTTCAGAGTTACCTGTCAAACTAATACACATCATCCATATCATGAAAAAAAAAAAGTCCACAAAACTAGGGCATTATACAGAAATAAACAATTTCTCACCAAAGCAGCAAAGATTTCAATACCTTATCCCACCCTACTTTATGCCTCTCAGTATACTACCAACCTAAGGCAATGTGATCTAAACCAGCTAGAGACCTGCTACAACAAAACCACTGTCTCTCACTTGGTTGAACTGGTTTGGCTTGAACCACCTCCCTCCCTTCAGTATCAACTCCTCACTCGCCCACAAAACTAGTAAAACATCCACTAAATGTCCCCATCAGACCACTAATCCAGCAACAAAAAATCACTTGCGATCACTAAAAGCAATAACTCTAAAAAATAAATAAATAAATAAATAAATAAATAAATAAAAATGTAAATGTATGATTGCCTGGGTAGTAAGTGATGGTTTAATAAAGATATTTCTTGTCTAAAAAAAGTCAGGAATTGAATAATTTATGTAATATCGCTTAGGTTATATGATATATAGCAATACATGTGAAGTATAATGCTTATTATTATGTTAATATAGTTTGATTACTTTTATATGAATGCAAATTTGCCTATGTCACAAGTGATAATTCAATAAGGTGTTGGAAAAAAAAGACTCATTCTCTTCCACTGACTCCTAGTTATCTAACTCGTGAGATATTTCAATCCCTAAAAAATTAAAGTAATGTTTTTTACCACCAAAAATAACAGACGTTTTACAGAATCTTTTTCCATTACTCAACTCAAACTAGTATTCCAAACTAAACTTCTAGGAGTACTTATTGATGAGAACTTGAGATTGAGCCAGCATCTAGCTTATGTTGTAAAAGACACTACCATAACAACAACACTAGAAAAAACATAGCATCAACTTACCTATTACAAGCACTACTTCATGAATCTCCCATTTTGCTAACTTTAATATGCCTCAATGGATGGAGGCCCGAGAAATGCTTCAGATATGTCTGCATGTCTTTGGAAAGGGAGAAACCGGAGTAACCCCGCGAAACACAGGGAGACACATGCAAACACACACCAAGAGGAACTACACCCCGAGAAGAAAGAACCCCTCCTCTTGCTGTGAGGCGACAATGTTAACCGCTGCACCACTGTGCCGCCCAATGATCTTAAAATCCAAACTTAACATATGTTACAATAAAATAAATAAGTGTGCATCAAATCTTCCTGCTTATTCACATCACTGCCTTGCCATAAAAGAGCTGAAATGGCTAGAATGTCAAAATCAACTCTCTTACTCTCAATCAATTACAGCCCATACTTTTCTCTATCAATCTGAAACTAGCATGTACACTCTCCTAGAATATGCCACCACAAGATTGTTAAGATCCTCCTCATTATTTCTTTGCCTCTACCCTTTTCCCCTATTAGTGTCCATTCTTTCCTTTGTTTACCTCACTTATATCTATTTCTCTCCTATATTTCTGCAGTTTTCTATCAGGTTTGGCTTTTAATCACTATTTACTGACATTTTTCTTCCTAGTCTTAAATCAGAAAATGTTATTTAGTTTTACATTGTTAACAACAATATCATCTCATGACAGAGATTTCATAAATTAAATTTTTTTGTGTTTTACTGTTTTTTACACTGCATGTGTAACTTACCTTGATACTTCTATGTAAATGTGAAGCTTTTTTTACCCTAGGCCTCCAGTAAAAAGAAGAATGCCTGTCATCTCAGTCTATCCCAGCAATCAAATAAAAACTCCACCTAATCAATTTCAGTGGCTTTCTATACCTGCCAATAAACGCTTTCCCAACTTTAACATACATTTCCTAACTTAACACATCTTAACCATTCCTTCACATTTGCTATTGTCTTCCATGTTCTGTCTCAGTTTTATATTTCAGTCCCCCTCGAGATTTGCTTCAGGCTTTTCCAACAAATCCTTCCCGACAGAAGACATTATCTGTTCAATTACACATTATTTACTTAGCACTTCTTTGATTACAGCATCTGCTATATCACATCTCAGGCCACATCACCATAATATGCATTAACCAGGTATTTATTTTAGTTATTTTATGTATTAACCAGGCATTTATTTTAGTTATTTTATGCATTAACCAGGTATTTATTTTAGTTATTTTATGCATTAACCAGGTATTTATTTTAGTTATTTTATGTATTAACCAGGTATTTATTTTAGTTATTTTATGCATTAACCAGGTATTTATTTTAGTTATTTTATGCATTAACCAGGTATTTATTTTAGTTATTTTATGCATTAACCAGGTATTTATTTTAGTTATTTTATGCATTAACCAGGTATTTATTTTAGTTATTACTTTTACAATTCCCAAACGATCTTTGAATCATTGATCATAACAGATTTTGCTTTAGCATTGTTTCTCTTTCTTTAAGCTATATAATTAGTCATAAGCAAGCATCAAGCATGTATATATCATACATGAATGTTTTAATCCAGTTTATAATCAATAATCTTCACAACTGAGACCTAATTCTGTTTACATCTAAACAACTTATCTTCAAATTAACCATTTTTTATTATTATTTTCTGAATATATTTAAATACACCTTTTTCTTCCCAGTGCTTGCACATTTTGTAGGTAACCATTTGAAATGTTGGGACCAGCTAGAACAAGTCTCGAAATATGGAGACTGAATAGACAAAATACTCTGTCCAAGATGCCATTTTTTGGAACATTCCCTTTTCTCATATGTATAGCAATCACGTATTTGGCATATATAAGTTCGGACAAAAAAGCAGTAGAAAGGAGAAGATTGATTTTTGAAGTTTGCTCTTCTCCTGTGTTTTCAGTCATTTTTTTTTTCTCAGCTCGTCGGCACTCAGCATTTTGAGTTTTGGCATTTGAATAGGGAGCCCATTTTTTGTGTGTTGTGTTCATCTTTATTTACAATATTCTTTCTACAAGACTCAGTATACTCAGTAGACAATATTTGTTTTTGTAGGTATTGTACATTCTTCACGTCCTCTATTTTCAGTAATTATAATACGCATTTCTTAACTAGGTAGGCCAACTGGACAAATGATTTCACATCTTTTTCTCCTTTTCTGTTTAATATTACATAGCTATATTACTAATGATATCATTAACTACTCATTCTGTTTCGCTCTTTGTCGTCTATACAGCCATTTCCTCATTCTTCCCCATTTCTTCCCAATCTCATACTTACTGTCAGATCAGAAATGCATTTGAATCCCATATTTCCAATAATTTGGTTTGACTGTTGACTTTGTATTACCCCTTTTTCCATGCCATTCACAATGCCTCTTTTCACACTATTAATTTAAACATCCACACTGTCCATGGCAACAACATGCTTTGTGCTAAATGGCATATCAGAGAGTCCTCATCCAGCCCAAAATATTCACAACATTTTTCAAACAAACAGTGTAATATTTCCATTTTTCAAATGTACCAGTATTTCCCATTCTTCATTCAACAGGCCTCTTGGATGAAACTTTTTTTTAATGCATTGATTCAACCTTTTCAAGCAAACATGGTAGATATTTTCCATAATTAAAGTATCTGTTCAAATGGAAAAAATCCAATTTTAGATGTCATATGTGTTATTGTGGGAGTACCTGAAAAGGTAGAATCGCATTTGGTAGAATGTTTTTTGTGGGTGTAAAACAGAGAATGATCAAATGAGTGAATGTCCTTTTGTGTGAATCACATATGGCTGAATTTAGTTTTATGCAGTATAGGCAGGTGGGAGTATGCAGTAAAATGAGTGTTTAAATAAAAAAGTGGTGCTTGTGAAGATGTGCAATATTGTGTTATAGTAGTTGGTTCTATGTACAAGTACTCATTAGTTACAATTAGACTAAAGTCTACATAAGGTGGTAGATTCAGTGTCGTGCACATTTTCTGTTGTGTATGTCCTGTGTCCTTTTGTCTTGTGCAGTGCGACTGGTGTTAGGGGAAAGGATTTTAGGGATGTAATGCATAGTGTTAGGGTTAGTGGCAGGGGGAGGGTTAAAGTTACAGTTAGGGTTGGCACGCATGAGTAAGATGGTGGGGGGACTGTGAAGCATTTTCCATCATGACTCAGTTTAGTTCAGATGTGTGGAGGAAGAAGACCTCCATATAGAGTGAGGATTTGTAGGAGGTTTCTTGTAGGAGGTTTCAGAAGTGTGAAGGATGAAGATCTCCATGTAGAGTGAGGATTTGTTGGAGGTTTGCCTCCCTCTGATGTATAAATGTCTAGGAGCATTTGTGTGTTTTTAGCTGGGATCACTGCCATTTTGCTTTAAAAGTTTTGCATGTTTTTTACGTGTGTGAATATTTTTGTGAATCTCAGAATGACATGTAATTCAATCCACATAAGACATCTGTCAGTGCTGAACTGTGAAACATGCAGCTTTGTGTTTGGACATTATACACTAAGCTGTACAGTGGAAATCTTTTGGTGCCTTAAGTGCACAGAGAACTGCCCGAGGATGTTACTGCGGCCTACTTTTCACTGCTCTCACTAATGTTAACATTAATACTCTTCACTCCAATCACTAATATTAAACATTAATAGTCTTCATGGCTGACACTAATATTAAACATTAATAGTCTTCATGGCTGACACTAATATTAAACATTAATATTCTTTGTGGCTGTCAGTAATATTAAGCATTAATACTCTTCACTCCTGTCACTAATATTCTTCACACATATCACTGATATTAAACATTAATATTGTTCGTGACTGTCGCTAATGTTAAACAGTAATAATCTTCATGGCTCTTACTGATATTAAACATTAATACTCTTCATGGCTGTCATTAATACTAAACATTATCACTAATATAAAACATTAATAGATCAGTTCAATACAGTTTCCATCTACCACACACTTCCAGATGCAGTACCACTGGCATGATGCTAGCATGAAATTGTGCAACTTAGGGGAAGTAGATTACTCTGGTGAGGGTGTAAAATGGATTTGCTGATTGGAACTCTGTTAAAAACATTTATTTTATTTATTTTTATTTATTTAATGTTTGTTTACTGGGAAAGTCCGACTGGGCCAAAATATCCTTTTTCAGTAGATGCCCTGGGAGAAAAGCTCCAGATTTACAAACATAAGTATATGTACTTATATACAGTGAACATATAGAGATGTACTTACATACTGTCAAAAACATGAGAGTGTTTACCGACTCGTAGATCAAGAACAGTAGATAGATTTTATATAGAAAAATGTCTGACATATATACAAAAAATCTTGAATTATATCATTTCAGTCACAGCAGAGATTGAAATCATACACTTGCAATACATGTTTGTTAATTCCTTTTCCAGCAGGTGTCAGTGGAACATTAATAGTAGTGCGGTGTATTTACATTGATAAATGACATTGATTTTTTTCTTGTCAGTGTATTGTTCATCAATTCTTAAAGTATCCAAGTGCTAACAAATGTTACTAGTTAGTGTCTTGCAAAATAGCCACCACTTCTTCAAAATTAGGTAGAGGAACTACACTATTTGGGAGTAGAGAATACAGCTGCTGTCTTTTCTTATTATATTATAACTTAAGACCAAGAAAGATTACAGTGGCTGTATGTTATAACATGCTTGAGTAGGCGGAAACTTGATTTATTGAACACTAGGTCCCTAGACCAAGTAGATGTTTTGTGGTAGGGATAATAGAGAATTGACGGGCACGAACTATATGGGGAAGTACTAATGCTGAGCTTGACATATAGTAGTTGACAAGCTAGTTAAGGAAAGGAGAAGAGAAGGAATGCAAGAGAGACAATCAGGAGAAAGCTATCCTGGACTAGTGCAAGAGCATAACCATGTGTTGGATAAGTCAGACTTGAGTATTTTTTTTAAATGTACTAAGTTAGTAATAGATATTATATTTGTTGTCAATGCCCTCCAAATTTTGGTGATACACTTTGAGTAGAGGGAATCTCTTGTGGCACTGTTGGCTTTGATTATTTTTAGTAAAGACTTATTACTAGAGCGTAGGAGGACACAATTACTAGAGTAGGTATGGAGTATGTTTTGAAGGGCATTGTTTTTTTCTGTTTGGTTGGGAATTTTGTGGGCCATGGTAAATGATTAAAGAGTAAGCTTTGAGGCAGCCTTAACCAATCAAGTTGTTTGAGTGTTATGCAGTGGTGTTATCTGAAGGCAAAGTTTGTGGCAAACTTAGCAATTTTGTTATAACAGGTGTCTAATTTTGCTAAGTCTGATTTCTTAAGGGTGGTGAGTATTGACAAGGTGTAGAAGAGAGTAGAGACAAGATGGGTTCTTGGAATAGTTGCTTTTGTATCACTAGTTAGATACTGGTTATTTTTGTGTAGGGTACCAAGTTTTTTATGTACTTTTCTTATTGTCTAGGCAATGTGAATGTCAGATTTCATATTGTTATCAATAACAATACCTAAAAGTTTGGTTTCTGCTATGGGAGAAATGACGTTATTATTCTTGGATGAGATATAGAATGGGGCAGGTCAGTGGCTGTTGTGGGTTGGAAGAGCATGAGTTTGGTTTTATTATGGTTCAGGAATCAGTTAGCTATGTTTCTATTGCAGAGAAGAACTACTGTGTTATTAACTGGAGGTGATGTAGTGATGGAGCTGCACAATTCAGTGTGGAATCATCTGCATACTGGACGAAAGAGGCATGTAGAGTTGCAGTGTGGCGATTATTAGTAAATAATGTAAAAAAGAGGGCAACAAGGATAGATATTTGAGGAACTCCTAGTGCAACAGGCAAACAAAGAGAGAGATGTTGTTGCCATTTTACAGCTTGTTGGCATCTAATTATGTAATCTTGGAACCATGCAAGTGCAGAATGGCTTAGATTTAGTTCAGAGAGTACCTTTAGAAGTTTATTATGAGAGACTGTATCAAAGGTTTTAGATAGATCAAGAAAGATAGAGGAGACTTATTTGCCATTGTTTCTATGATGGTTAACTGTTAGTGAAAGTCATTAGGGCAGAGGTAGTACTGTGGAAAGGATGAAATCCATGCTGAGTATTGAATACACAATTGTTAGTAAGGAGACAGTCCATGATGTTTGTATGTACACATCTTTCAAGAATTTTAGACAGGGGTGATAGGATGGCTATTGGCCTATAGCTGGACAGTTCTGTGGAATTGCCCCCTTTATGTAAAGGGATAACATGACATTTTCTATGTTGTTGGTACTTGGTGTTCGGAGATGAATAAGTTAATAAGGATGGATACAGGGTAGGCGATTACCTCAGCTGCTTCTTTAAGATAGTCAGCTAGAAGGTTACCAAATGCTATGGTTGTGGGCCTTTTGTTTTTTTAAGCAGTTTTTTTATTGTATCTGTTGGGGTGGGTCATAGGGAAAATGTATTGTTATTATTATTTGATGTAGGAAAAACTATAGCAGGGGTGGGGTTATTATTGTCTGAGAGAAATAAAATTGTTTCAGTGAAGTATTTACGGAATTGTGTAGCTATATTATCTGTTTTGTTAGAGGTAGATGGCGAGGGTGTGCCAGAGTTTCCTGGTAGGATGCTATTATTGATAGTTGACCAAAACATTTATGGGTTATTCTGGTGTTTAATTTGGATGTTATGATAGTACATTATCTTGCCCTATTTGATTAGTTTCTTTGCCTTGTTTCTAAGTTCTTGGTATGCCTGTTTAGATGCTTGAGATTTGATTTTGTGCCATTGAACCCAATCCTTATCCTTTCTTTTTATCATTGATATAGTTTCTTTATTTAGCCATGGGGCAAAGTTTGATTTTATTCTAATTGTTCTAGGAGGAGCTGGAACATTCAAGATATTCAGAAAAGTTGAATTAAAGTATTCTACAGCTTTCTGTAGAGGGAGATGTTTAAGGGGTGTTCAGTTTCAAAGTTTCAGTGTGTATATGAAGTCTTGAGGGTTGAAGTTTGTTTTGTTCCTTATTAGATGTCAGGTGCTATGTTTTGATGGGTTTATTCTGTGCCTGAGGAGATAGGGTGGGAGATGATCAATATCTGGGAGACAGACAGAGCAAAAGGAGAGAGTAGGTCTGTTTGTTAGTATCCAATCAAGAATAGAGTGCCTAGTTGATGCTTTGTCAGTTCTAGTGGAAACTTGTATGATTTGGATGAAGCCGTGGAGGTTGATATGATTAGTTGGGTTTTGTGAGTTACAGGTGAACTAATCTGTGTTGAAGTCACCCACTGTAGTATGTCCTCTACTATTGAAAGATTATTTCCAGGCAGTATGTAGGTATCAATTATATTTAACTTTTTTTGGGAATTAATTTTCAGTTTTGGAAAAATCACTTCTGCATTATCAAAGTTAGGGGTATTTTGTTTTATGGTTTCTAGTATAAGTTTTTTTAACAGAATGCCTATTCCACCCCCTCTTTCGCCCTTTCTATCTACCCTTAGAATATTATATCCAGAAGCAAGAATTTCATTTTTCCTAATTTCTGATTTTAGCCAAGTTTCAGTAATCAGAACAATATTCAGTGAGTATTGAGAGAGTGTGGTGTGTAGCTCTTGGATTTTGTTATCAATAATTCTGATATTTATATTTAGTAATGAGATCAGCTGCTTTCCTAGGGTAGTTTAGTATAGGTTGGGACTGTTTTGTGGATTGGAGATGTATCTGAGCTAGCTTAATTTTAGGACCGGGGTTTGGGTGGATGTCTCTGCTAGGAGTTAGTTGATAAGTTATGCTTAATATTGTTTTCGGGAATTTAACTACATAACTGATTATTATAACTGATTATTTAACACAATTCTTTGTCGAACATGCTTACTGTGTTATACTGATCCCTTCAGAAATGTAATGCTGCATGTTAGCAAAATATACACTGATAGTCTGATTATGAATTTGGCCCGTGATTTGACTGTATAAGGTATTGCGGCATATTAGGGAGTACAGATGAAGATGTTAAACACAGGGTGTGGTAGAGGATAACAGTCAAATGAATGAAAGAATTAACAAAAATAATGTTCTTATCAAGTAAAATTTCTTGCCACGAGAATTACAAATGCGTTTAAACTGATCTGCCTGAAAAGTAGTGATTGATTGGGTAGAGGTACTTTCAACAAAATGTGAGGCAGATGGAGGGGAAATGGAAGAAAGAGGGTAGGATTTAAAAAAAGTGTTGCAATATTTGGTTCTTAGATGCACACAAGTTATACATAGTGTCTCCTCCTGCAAGTAACTACATGTTTCCTGTTTCTATGTGGATAGGAATATGTGCCTCTGTTAATTCTTTATATAGGCACACACACACACACACACACACACACACACACACACACACACACACACACACACACACACACACACACACACACACACACACACACACTTGTGTAAGAATGACTGTATGTTAAAGCAACTATTCCATCACTGACTGCAGCTGAAGTAATTGAATACAAATGATCGAACATTCAAACACTTGCAAACTAGCATCCATGCCCAAAACACGGCACACTCAAACAAACGCCAACACAGAGACACACACTCATAGATAACACACCCCAACAAGCACATTCCTTGCTGATTACATATTCCAACATTAAAATCTCATAATAGTAGGGAAAGGGCATATTGTGTATCCCCATTATATTGCAATCTCACAACAACAACAAGCTTTGGCAGCACCTTACACAAATTATAAAGGGAATGCTGGCCCCTTTTGGTACACAATCACTTAAAATATCCAATATTTTGAAAAGTATACCATTTGATAGATTGTAACAGAGCTAAATCTTTTTTATCAGTTGTGGCTTCACTTGTCTTAAAAGAACCCACATGCATGTGTATGTGTGTTGTGTGTATCTCTCTCTCTCTCTCTCTATATATATATATATATATATATATATATATATATATATATATATATATATATATATATATAGCCTGAGCATCTGAGTTTTGTGATGAGGGGTGAAAAGATATATATATATATATATATATATATATATATATATATATATATATATATATATATATATATATATTACATATATCTGTTTAAAATTGGACCAAATAGTATCTTAATTAAAAGAGGAAATAGCTACAAGTATCCTGCTTACAGTACTAGTTATTTTATTTACCTCTGCCATAAATGCATCAGCACTCATTATATATAACCTGTTCATGCTAGCTTCAGTTTATTTATAACCTTTCCTTTTCATATATTACCAAAACATTCATAAATTCACTCATAAGTTCATTCTTTCTCCAATTCAGTATCGGAAGTGAACAGGCACCTATCCTGGCATTCAGTGTGTGTATAAGACAATTAAACTAATATTAGATGAGTTTTCAATGCAGAATGCACATAGACACTCGTACCATGCACATCTATGAGCAACTTGGAGGATTATTAATTCACCTATGGCATATTTTGGGATTTTTAAAAGAAGCAAGAAAAATTCACATGGACACAGTCATATAAAGATTCTATACAAAAAATGAAGTACAGCTGAATCATGAACCAGAAAGCTAAGCATTTTGAGGCAATGTGCTAACTACTCCACTTCTGCTCCAATGTGAACTAAAACATACTCATAAAGAACTAAAGCTACAATACCTCAACAACAACAAAACTTAACTGTAAACTTAAAATAATCCACAAGCAGTATCTTGAAATGTGCTATGTTATAGTAAAGGTGACCAAACCTAATTCAACAATGAACAGTAAATAATTACCTTAGAACAATACACAGGCTTTTCCTAGAATGAGCTATGTTATAGTAAAGATAAATAAACCTAATTCAATAACAAGCTTTAAATAATTACCTTAGAGAAATACACAGGCAATACATAGACTTTGTCCTAGAATGAACTATGGCATAGTAAAGGCACAGAAACCAAATTCAAAAACAAACGTCAAATAATTACCTTAGAACAAAACACAAGCCTTGTCCTAGAATGAACTCGTTTAAAGTAAGTCCAAAAAACAGAGAAAGACTTCAAATACTGTTTTTATAAACTTAGTAGGTTGTTGGAATAAAAGGATTTGTGTTACTATTTATTTTCTGAAGGATATGAAGTCTGAAATTCAAATATATTTCTTTATTTAGTGACTTCAATATTTAGTGATTTGTTGGAAAACCACAAATTTTATGAGGAGCAGTCAAAAAATATGACTAACTCATCTAGGCATTCTGCAAGAATCAGGACAGTTGAGAGGTATATCAGTATAACTTCCACTGGACAGAGTGGACACTCTTCAAAAATTAATCACAATGAAATGAAGCTGAGCATGTTAGTAAATTTCCAACCCTGCAAAGGATGAATACTTTTGCCAACTCTACTGATAACTATAAACCAGTAAAGAAAGAAAAAAAAGTAGCTGTACAAAATGTTAGTTATTACAGTACTCCTGTCATCTTTTGTAATTTAGCCAAAGTACTCCTTCAGGTTTTCAATAAGATCAACTCTAGGAAGATTCTTAATTTGACATTGTACTTACTGGTACATACATATAAATCTGTTAATCTGCTAAGATGTCAGCACATATCTCAACTGGCCAGATTTTCACAGAATGTACAAACCTTTGCCTCATATTTTTGGTCTGGGGCACATACAATTTGTAGCCTTCTGACAAATTATTGAGGACTGAAGCCACTAAATAATGACAGACATTTGAGTTTGAGACTTGATCCACTTCAGAAAATGCATACTGATGTGAATCCTGCAAAGGTGGTTTTAGTTGGTGGATGGTGGTAGTTTTGACTCACTGTCAGGAAAATCTGAGGCACAGTCATAGTAAGGGGTGGTTATTGGCAAGGATTATTTAAGGGTGGATTAGATTTTGTTTTGTCCAGCCTCTTCGACACTGTGACCAGTATTGCTGTAGTGCTAACAGTGACCAGTACTTAGAGGTCAGGTACTAAGCCTTGGCGGTGTATATGTCTTCATATCTGAAGGATTATGGGAAGGTATGATACACAGTTTATATAGAATATTTTTCTAGGGCCCTGGTCCTACAATATTATGTTGGTTCTAATGTAACTAAAGATATTATTCATACAAACTGGGACATCTTGACCAGTGATGAAATAATAAGGAATATAGTGGAGCTTACACCTATTTTAAGAGGGCTAGTAACATCAAAAATATACTTGAATCTAACAAGTCTTTTAATGTCCCAAGGAACATGAAGGCAACCACCAAGTGTGGTTGTTGGAATTAGTATAAATACATTTATGATAAAAAAATGTATTTACCTGGATAACAACTTAAGATCTACTATTTACAGACAGTATGGTAATTGTTCTACTAAGGGTTTGGTTTACTTAACTGTCTGCTCTTCTTGCCCAGTGCTTTATGTGGGCAAAACTGAGAAACATTCAGGAAATGAATATATGAGCACAATTATGACATCTCCAAACGCAAAGAAAACAATGCCCTTTACAGACATTCCATCCTCTGTAACAATGTTATTGCTTTCCTTTTTTTCTATTTTAGAAAGGTGCTAGTGAATCCTAGAGATGGACCTTGGAAAGATATTTTGGAAGCTAGAAAGCTAGATTGGATACTTTGGTTAGGGACCACCCATACATCTGGCATTAATGACAACACCTTACCATTTAAAGAAAAGAGCTCTGCAGTTATAAAATAAGATTTTAGACATTGTTTTATATATCTATATAACTATTTCTCTCTCTATATATATATATATAGATATAGATATAGATATAGATATAGATATACTGTATATATAGATATAGATATAGATAGGTGAAGATGTCTCTATTTACACCAGAAATAAATATACTTCAAGGCTGGTCAAACAGGACAATGCACTTGAGCTGTCCATATTCAAATTACCATAGGTAAAATCCAATACCACATCCTTGCACGTTATAGGCCCCCCTCTATTATCCAGGAAACCCATACCATGTATTTAAATGTATTAGAAACACTAACCATCCAACCCAACACCATATTCATGGATGACTTTAATTACCCCACTATGAACTGGGAATCCTATATGACACCAAACGTACATGCACAGAGATTCTTGGATTTTATAAACACAAATACCCCAGACAGATATTCAATACACCAACCAAGGGTGCAGCCATACTGAATCTGGTTCTCACTAATATAGGGGACTGCTGCTCACCCCCTACTGTAATGCCTTCTCTGGTAAGGTCAGATCACACCCTGGTCTCCTTTGAAGTAGAAATAAAACTTGGACCCCCAACTAAACCTGGAATATTCAGGAACTATTCTAAGGCTAACCTCTTGCTATTAAGTCAGAACCTGGCAAATTTTCAAGCCCCCATAAACCCTGAGAACACTTGTGCCTATGTAGAAATGTTCACAGAAACCCATTACAAGCATGTTAATAGCTGCGCAGAGGTAGCTGTACCTAAAAGGAAAAAGTGCAGAACTAACTCAAAAAACACACCACACTGGTGAAATCACAAAATCGGTCATCTGTATAACAGGAGGAAGAAAATCATGGCAAAAATTAGGAGGTGCAGCACCCAGCAGGATAAAAGCACTCTCATCAAACTAAACAAACAACTCAGAGGATAAATAAAGTCTACCAAAGCCAAATTTGAGGTAAGTTTGGCCGCCCAGGCCAAGGACAACCACAAAGCATTCTTTTAGCTATGTTCACAATCTCAAAGGCAATACACAATTGTGTGCAGACCTCATTGTAAGTGGAGCCACCTATACTGAGCCAGAGGATATAGCAACCCTCCTGGCTGAAAAATTCAGCTCCAACTTTACTCCTCTCTCTGCCTCAACCTTCCCTCAGGAAATATCATCAACTATAACTCCCCTTACAATTACTAGGGAACAGGTCCTTAATACTCTCTCTAGGACCAAGAACACTGCATCAATGGGCCCAGACAATATCCCAGGATGCCTTCTAAAGTGCATGAAGCATGACATATCAGGGCCTCTGAAATTACTATTTAACTGTAGCCTCCAAACAGGCTTCACGCCTCATGAATGGAGAAAGGCAACAGTCATCCCTCTGCACAAAGGTGGGCCATCTACAGACCCTGGAAACTACAGACCCATAAGTCTCACTAGTCTTATGTAAAGCTATGGAAAGAATGATCATGTAGCTGATCAATAGAGATATAGTAAACCACCAGACACTAGACGCAACCCAGTTTGGTTTCGTCAAGGGCAGATTATGCCTACTCAAGCTGGTGGACTTCTTTTGTAAGGTCACCAAAGTAATAGATGAGGGCAAAATCATTCACACTGCCTACCCTATCCTGGCCAAGGCAATTGACACAATACCCCACTCGGGCATTGTTGACAAACTCAAGAGGTTAGGTACAAACCCATATGTCACCCAGTGGATAGCCAACTGTCTCACAGACAGGACCCAGGAAGTTAGAATTGGGGTGTCTACCTCTATAGAGAGGCCAGTCACAAGTGGAGTCCCTCAGGTATCAGTCCTTCGATCACTCCTTTTTGGCATTTATTTGTAAGACATTAAGGCCAATGTCAGTGGTCTCTGGCTGCCTAAATTTGCAGATGATTGCAAATTAGGAGGTCATTGAATCTCACACTGATACAAATGTTCTACAGGAGGGGCTGACACAGACAAACAACTGGTGTCAGAGCCATGAACTAAAACTAAATTCCAAGAAATGCATAATAGTATCCTTTGGGAAGTCATCCATTCCTGCTAACTATCATATTGACAATACACCCCTTAGAGCTGACCCAGTAGTCAGGGACATAGGGACACACACAGATAGTAATCTCACCTTTGATTATCACGTGCCTGCGATGGTGAGGAAATCATTCTATGTTGCACAACTTATAAACAAAGGCATGGCATCTAAGTCCAATGAAGTCATTGTTCCACTGTATTCAGCATTCATCAGACCTATCATTAAGTACAATGCCCCCTTTGGCATGTACCTAACCAGACATATCCAACAATTTGAACATCCACAGAGGTTCCTCACTAAAAGAATACTGGGTGTAAGCAATATGTCCTATGCAGACCGCCTCAAGGTCCTACCCCTGTATTCTGTCTTTTACAACCTTTTGAGGGAAGATCTATGCCTGGCATACAGGGCATTGTCAGACCCCACTCTGATGGACCTCTTGCATATCCACAAAACAAACAGCACCAGAATTACCTGTTCTAAAGACTTAAACCTTGCCTGTGATATAAAGAGGACCTGCTGGAGAGATAGGCATCTATTCAAGAGACTACCCCTTCTATGGAACAGGCTCCCCATCTATGTGAAGCTGAGTTCCTCCCTAACCTAATTCAAGTGCAACTTGGACAATTGGATGGGAAACCAGAAATTCATCCCTGGTTTGGCACCTATGTCTCTAATGGACACAGGTGACCTCTAAATAGTTCAACTCCCAGGCTCATGCTTGCACTTATCAAGGATATCAGAACTTGTCAGAGATTTGGGATGGATGGCTAGGCTTAAAAAGGTCCTTGTGGTCATTAGCCTAGTAATAACCTATATATATATATATATATATATATATATATATATATATATATATATATATATATATATATATTTTTTTTTTCAAAATATTGTTCTTCAACATTCAATTATTTAGTTTTTTCAGGTTGCAACACATACACTAGAAGTTTTTAATTTGTTTTTAATATGTTCCTAATATTCAAATCTTTTAACATGCAAGTTTATTTACATGTTCATTAGTTTTTACAATATGGTTATTTTTGTATGTTTTTTACACTATGTATTTTAAACATGTATTACCATGACTATTCTTTTAAATTTGTCTTATTTAATTATCTAATTTTTAATTAGATTGCTTTTCATTTAAATATGAGTCCCTAGCAGTGCAGTTTTTAGTTCAGAAGAAGTCTGTTTTTGTATTTGCCAGAGAAAAAGCGTTGTGCTCAACTTCATGCATAAACTTTTTTTTTTGTGGAGCAATAAAATGTCATTGTTTCTACAACTTTTGGCTTCCTTTCTGAAGTTGTTCAAGTTGCTGCTAGACTCCTTTGCGGATTTTTTTTTTTTTGCTTTTTTTCTAAGTTGTTTGAGTCTACTAGGGTGTGTAGCAATTTAAAGTCAATGAAAGGGAAAGAGCAGATTGCCTAAGAGTTATTGGATAAAGAAGTGAAAGCAGGGAGTGGTTTAGACCCATTTGTTACTCTTCTTTTGATTCTTTTAGGGTTCTATCCACTGGGGCAAATACCCAAGAAGATGTCAGACCAGCTGAGTTTTGCCTTATTCACCAACGTTCACAGAAGATTGCAAGTTGGGAGCTATTATTAACTCCCGAAGTGATGTTGACATCCTACAGAATGGCCTCACTGAGACCAGTGACAGGTGTCAGAACCATGGCCTTAAGCTCAATGCCAAACATTGTGTCATCATCCCCTTTGGGAAAAACCCCGTTCCCGTGAATTACCACATTGATGGTAGTCCACTGAACACAGAAGGTGTTATAAGAGATCTAGGAACACAGGTTGACAGAAACCTCTCTTTTGATCACCACATTGCTACTATGGTCAGAAAGTCATTCTATGTGGCACATCTCATTAGTAAAGGTTTTGCATCGAGGAAGAAAAAGGTCATTGTTTCCCTCTACTCTTCGTTCATTAGGCCAATCATCGAGTACAATGCCCCATTTGGCATGTACCTCACTAGACACCTGCAACAACTGGAGAGGCCACAAAAGTACCTCACAAAGAGGATCCTGGGCCTTAAACACTTGTCCTATATGAATAGACTCAAACTCCAACTTTTCTCTGTATCATATCGCATAGTTAGAGGCAATCTCTGCTTGACTTACAAAGCCATGTCTGACTCAGCTCTGTTAGAAATGCTACATCTAAAGAAATCCCAATCCCTCCACACCACATGACCCAGAGACCTCAGTCTCATTACCACAATTAAAAGAACATGCTGGAGGGACAGGTTCATAACCGAGAGACTGCCCATGCTATGGAACAGACTTCCAATACATGTCAAGTAGAGCACCTCGCTGACCCTCTTCAACAAAAACCTTAATCAGTGGATGGGAAACAGAAAATTCACCCCGAGGATAACTCCAGTGGCTCTACTCGACAGAGGCACTGGGAACTAAGGTCAGGTGGCACTATGCCAGGGTAATCCTATGGCTAGGCTTGTAAAGGTCCCAGGGCCATTAGCCTAGTACACACCTATGAACCTCTGAACCTTTCTTATCTGGAGAGAAATTTGACCACTGATTTTACAGACAAGCAAGCTGCAAAAGTTCAGAAGCTTTATTACATGAAGTGGAGAGGCAGCATTGGACTGTCCAATGCTGAGTATGAGTTTTACATGAGAGATTTTCCTTTGATAGAGACATACCCACAGGATGTGCAGTGGCTTGTGGCACCTTTGTGAAGTTTAGCACAGCATTTCATTAGATGATACAGCAGATGGTGAAGTATGTGAGTGCAGTCAATTGTTTAGATGACTTCTTATTGGTAGAGGAAGAAAAAGAGAAAGTGGGCAAAGTGGTGAAATCATTTGTCCAGCTGTTTTCAGAACTGGAAGTCCCCCTAGCAAAAGATAAGTTGGAGGGTTTTGTGAAGATATCCACATTTTTGAGTTTGGAAATGAATGCAAAAATAAGAGTCTTCCAGTTGTTGCTAAATTTAGAAAAACTGGAGGATAAATTGTTGTTTTGTCCAGTAAAAGTAAGGTAGGGGTTAAGGAAGTGATGTAAGTTTGGGGGCTATGGAACTTACTTGCAGAGCTTTGGGACCAGGCCAAGCTTTTACTAGATCCCTATCTAATTTGATTGTAGAGTCAAAGCTTAAGCATCATGTCCATTTGGATTGAATTTCTTCACAATTTCAACAGAGTGCCTTTCTGGCAAACCAAGTGAAAGTCATCTAAAGAGTAACAGCTATTTACTGATGCAGGTGGTAGATTGGGCATGGGTGCCAATTCTAGGGTAAGTGGATTGTGGAACCCTAACCCCTTTGCTGGCTAGTGGAATGGAAGGAGGATATATTTTTGGAGTTGATGCCCATCTGGGTAGCTACAGAGGTGTGGCAAATGGAATTGATAAACAGCATTCTCTCACCTGAACACTTTTGGAGCAGTACATGTTTTGGCAAAAAGAGAACTAAACTTTGGTTTGGCAAGGGGTTATTAATGAAACTAGAATTGCATTGTTTGAAAATTAATTTGTCTTTTTCAGAAAAACATATTCCAGGTCATTTCATTTGTTGGCTCATCATCTTTTCCGTGATGCTGGTTCTGGAGGTTGGTACTAGAAACACAGGGGAGTCAAGATTTAGTCCCACAACTGGTTTGGGGGATTGGTTACGTGTTATGGGGTGGCTTTTGCAACAATGCTGGGGAAAGTCTATTAGACATTTAGCGACTTTCTGTTTGGCTTATCAAGGGTGAAGCTGCATTGGTCAATGAGGCTAATGGCTAGATATTTACTTTTCTATGGGTTCTGGGGGAGTCGGTCAGAACTATGAGTGTGCATCTGTCAGCATTAAGTGATGAGACAAGAGTTTCAAGTATAAGGGATATTATTAAGATTGGGTTTATTCTGAGGCTGTTGTGGGGTTGAGTCAAATAAGGAACTACCAATAGGCAATTATGTGTTATGATTTTTGCTGAAGGGTTTTTATACTAATGCACATTTTCATTATGAGCATCTATAGCAGTCTTCATGTATGTGGGAGCATTTTAAGTGAATGAACTGTTGGGGAGATTAAAATGGAATGATATATAGGTCACAGATGTGTGTGTAATATGATGGTTGAGGAAAACAAATATATATCGGTTGAGAAAAGGTCATTAAAAGAAATTGTTTCATGTGGTGTCTTGGTGGTTAGATTTGCTGAGTTTTGTACCAGGGGAGTCAGGTAATTTGGTCTTTTAAGATCTCAAAGTTGGACCAGTGTCATATTTTCTGTTAAGTAGAATGCGTAGATCAGATATTGAGGAAGAAAAAAATTTCCTTCATGTTCCTTTAAGATAAGATGGGAGTAAGATTTGTCAGAAGAAGGGAGACAGATGGGTGTCTAATGCTTTTCTCTCATACTTAAGGTAAAGGAATTTGTGTTGTAGATGGTATGTTTGACGTTTGTTTAATATTTTGTTTTCTTTTACAGGAAGGAAATAGGTGGCTTGTGGCAGACTGTTTGTTTATTTATTGGGGGCTCAGCAAGCAGAAGTACAATTGCATGGCCAGAATTTGGGGCATAACTCTACTGTATAGTAGGTTTATTGCAAGAGCAAAGAGTTTTGATGTGGTCATAATTATTGCGAGTGTTAGAATAATTATGAGAAGTGTGCAATAGTCCTCATTGTCTAGTAATGCATTTGAGGAAATGATATGGGGGTAGTGTCTATATGGCATTTGTTGACCCAAATTATTAGAGATTTGATGTTTATTAAGCAAGATTTTCTGAGGACTATATTGGATAATTCTGATATTTGTATGGAAATCAGCAAAGATGTTTAAGGCATTTGAATCAGCTAGAAATTTTGTTAACCATGGACTGGCTAAAGATAGTTCAGGTTTGGGTTATGCAGAGCAGTGGGACTTTTTGGATAGGGACTAGATGTGGTTTAGGAATAATAGGGTGCAGCTCAGTAATTTTGGACTGTGTTTGTTTAATTTGCAGCTATCTTTACTTTTGCAGGACATCTTAGTATAAAGTTTGCATATATATATATATATATATATATATATATATATATATATATATATATATAGGCTCATGGCAAAGAAAGAGGGCAACAGACTGTTAGATCAGCCTGATTAATAGAAGAAGAGACCTCCATTTTCTGAATAAGAAAAGGGGATGCCACACCACCTTCTTATTGCTATCATTGAGTTTGAAGGGAAGATTTGTCTCACTTGGTTGGAGTAAGCTACCTGGCAGCTGATTAGTGAGCAGTTAATGGATGCTGCTGCAAATGTGAGATTAGTATTTGAGCCATGCTATCCAAAGATACCTTGAATATTGTGGCTGGTTGGGTTACTGACTCTCATGAGGTGAATGTTCTATCATACAGACCCAAATATATTTGTTAATGAGTTTGTTTGAATATTAGGGTTGGTTGGCTTATTGTGTATTAAGAGGCAAACATTTTAGTATGTTGTCGCTAATGTTGTTATAAGCAGTACTTATTTCTTATGATACTTTATTGATAATAAACAGGATGCACAACTGTTGATGTGTTTTTTGTGTCAAGGTAGGGAAGAATTTAATGACAAATGCTGTTTACGCATGGGCACATTTGTCAGGGAACCCCTCTTTCTGAGATGGCAGTTACAAAAGAGGAAAGGAAGAGGATGATTCAAACAGTTTTAGTTGGTGGAAGTGCTAGGTTTGATTGGCAGGGAAAAGAGAATGTGACCACAGTAAGTGGGGACTATCTGGCAGGAATTATTTAAGGGTGAACTAAGTTTATACCAGACTCTTTTGCACTGTGACCAGTTTTCACACTCCCAGCATTCCCCATTTTGGGTTATGTTTGTAGGAAGTGTTTAGGTGGAAGAAAGGCTCTCTATTTTCTAAATGGGTAAAGGGACTACCTTTCTGTTCCCTCTTCTCACTATCATTTTGTTTGAAGTATGCAGATTTTTCTCATTCTGTCTCAGTGAGGAACTTGGAAGATAATTTATGAGTGGTTAGAGATGTTGATAGTGTACAGGTGAGGGAAGCATTTAGGCCATACTTCTCAAAAGTTCATTGAATATTGTGGATGGATAAGTTATTGAGTGTTGTGAGGTGAGCATTTCATTACACTGCCCCAAATGTATTTGCTGATGAGCTTATTTGAATATTAAGGTTGCTTGAGTAATAATGTATTGAAAGTGAACATTCTACCTCTCTATGTTCTTAATATATTTGTTATGTACTTAGTTTCTGTATTAATTTATTAATAATAGACTGATCACACATCCTTTGAGGTGTGTGTTTTTGTGTCATGTTATGAAAGAGTTTAATGACAAAATGTAGATGCAAGGACTTTATTAGATATTTTAGTGTATCCACCTTATTTGGTCACTATCCATTATTAATGAAGTTACTGTTTATTATAAAGGTACTACTAATATCCAGTTAGTGACCTTAACACTAACATCCTGCATATTCTGTGATTCCAGCACTCATACATAATGATCAAATCCATCTTTGACTTTCTCTTTTGTGATAAACATTTTAACACTAACAATTGCCTACATTCCATACAGACATTTTTAGTGTCCTTTCTACACATATGGTTTTGGTAAACTGAGGTAGAGTTACTTCTTATAAACTAAGTATTAAATCAGCTTGCTGTCTTGATCATCTATATACTTAGAGTTATCTTTTTGAATTGCAGCAAGTGAGAATATTTGCAATGACATTACTGGCTTATATAAGCACAATGGGATTCCCTTTTTCAAATAATTTTATTAATTTTAACATACTTACAATATATACATAAACAGGAGGAAGGGCAATTCATTTTCTACAATAAAATAAATATTTTTCAAATCATCAAAAAAAAAAAAAATCCAAAATTGGTTTTCATTATATTTAACTATTACCATCTCCAAACTGTCCCAATGAGGTTTAATAATACCATTTTCAGATATTAACTTTTTTTCATTATTACATAGACTAGTGGCTTATACTATGAAATTGTTGAATAATGGAACTGAATCAGATTTCTATTTTTCAATTTGAATTGCTTTTATAGCAACTGCTAGAAGATCCCAGAACACACAATAGGGTTTACTGCTGATAACAGAAGGTATTGAAGCATTTATCAATATTGTTGATCTTGTAAGGTCACATTTACCTGTCCGCATTGCCTTACAGAATTTATTTATATCCTTTCAATAATTATCAACTTTTCCACTGTCCACAAATATATGCATCCAATCTGCGTCAGTTATTTTACCACATCTCCAGCATTTAGAAATTCTGAATTATTAAATTTTGATATTTGGAATGGTGTAATAAAACTTCTATGACTATATTTCCTTGTAAATATTTCCAATATAAACTTGACAATGATAAACCTATAGTTTTTAACATCAAAATTCTGCCCCCTCCCCCCATTGGATAGATTGTATGCTTCTAAATATTCAAAGGTTTTAGGAAAATTATGTTTTTCATTACCATTAATATAATACAACTGACCGTTACATTTTTCAAGTATACTATGTAACACTTATCTATGTGTAGTATCCATGCTATGTTTTCTCATCATTTGTTCTAATGTTAACAATGTATCTAAACAATCATATCAAATTGTATTTTTGTTTTTAAGAAGTAACATGTTACTAAGGTTTTGACTTTCTATGAATCCTGGTCTACATGCAATTGTGAATAATATAAATTTCATTGTTTTAAGTAATGGTAAACTTATCAAATAGTTTCTAAAATGGGAAATATATTCATCATATAACTTGAATCCAATTTTACTTTTATATTTCTGTCTATATATTTTAATAACCATTGTATTTTTTTATTTATGATTTTGTCTCTACATAAATTATTGTATGTGTAAGAATTTTTTATAATTTGTTCATATAAACTCTTCCATTTTCTCATATAATATGGACTTAACAAAAGTGTAATCATATTTGGAATTGTGGCTAAGGATTAGGATTATAAATCTGGAAAATGCATCCTTCCATATTCCATTATCCTTATATGATATTTAGATGCAATTCTTGGTTTTATTAGGTACCACAAAATGAAACACATGTTTTTTCTATGTCTTTATTAGCTTCCTATCTAGAAACAGGGAAGTTGATTGTGATATATACATTTAGGCAAAACAGCCATTTTTATCAGCATCAGCCTTTCTTTACCTGTAAAGAAATGTGTATTCCACTGTCAAATTAAATTTTTTATTTCATCAAGAAATACTGATAAAGTTAAAAATAATAATTATATTAGTTCTGAGTATATATTTATTCCTAAGTACTTAATATTTTATCCAAATCAAAATTATATTTCTTTTTTAATATTTGCATCCCTGGTTTAATTAATTAAAATAATTTCAGATTTATTATGCACTGAAGAAATTAATTTAAGCCAATTTAACTCCATATTAATTTTAGGGATTAACTTGATATCACCTACTTATAATAAGATGTGGTCATCAAATTAATGTAGTTTAGACTGAAATTCTTTAAGCTTGAAACCAACTACAGTTTTGTTATATTTAATACTATTAATAAATGGTTCTATTATTAAGACATTTAGTAGTGGGATAATAGACATGCTCGCCGTGTACATTTAAGCAATTTAATTTCCTGACATAAACAAACTTATTTTTACAAATGCTCTAGAACATACATAAAGCTTTTTAATTGAAGCTACAAAACATTCTGAAATCGTATTCTATTAATATTCTAAATAAAATATTCCAATTAACTGATCAAATGCTTTTTCAATATCTAAACTAATCAAAGATAGTTTCTTTTCCCAATTGTTAGCCAGCTATTACTGTGATTACTCTTCTAATATTATGATATATTTTCAAATGTTAGTATGTTTGTAATAAATCCAGTTTGATCTTTATTTATAAGCATATTTACAATTTCTCTCAAATTATTAGACAATATTGTTGTAAAATGTTATAGTCAACATTTAATAATGAAATTGGCCTAAAACAATTAACCAACTCTATCTTTTCTTTGATTAATAATTCAAGAAATTAGGGTGCATTTCCATGAAGGAAGGATTATTTGATGCCTTTGTATTAGTTCAAAAACATCCCCAGAAATTAAATTATTTGCAGGTAATCCATCTAATCCTGGAGCTTTTACAGTCATTTCTTTTTAATATCTCTTTATCTCCTTTAAAGACATTTTTTTCAATACTCTCTCTATCTGTTCTTCTTTTAACTTCATGGTAATATTCTTCTTTAAATATTCATGTAATATATTATTTATGAGTAGTATCACTATTTATTTTCTTATATAATTCTTTAAAAATTAAAAGACTTTCTCCAATATCAGTTGTGACTTTTGTCACTTGATTTATTGTGCTATTTATCTGAGAGTTTGTATTAATTATTTTGCTTCTATTAGCTAATATATGCAGTTTGTTGTGACATTGCATTGTTGTGTATGCTCACTTTTTCTAAAGCTAATTCAGTTTTATGATGAAGAACATTTGACTATTAAAAAGTTAATAATTTTATCACTTCATTATTATCTTTTCCTTTATTTTGGTGTTCTAGTTTAGCTTTATGAATTTCTTTATATATGAATTTTTAAAGAGTACCATATAATTACTTTGTTATTATTAAATGAGAGGAAATCATAAATTTGCTCTCCTAGGTGTTTTTTTAATTCTTTTAATTTTGTCATATATGCAGGGATCTTAGTTATCAATTAAACATTTCTAGGATTTATATTTACATATCTATATGCTGCATTATGATCTTATAGTGAACAATGCATAGTTTCAAAATATTCTATTATATTACTAATATCCAAATATGTATATATATCCAATCAATACAAGCATGTGTTCCATGTGAATATGAATAATGAATATAAAAAAGGCCATTATTTTCTGTAGATAAAGCTAAATCTTTTATATTGTTATTGGTTATCTACTTAGTTAACACCCTAGAAGAAGCAGGAATTCTAATAATTTTCTCACAAATAGTGTATTTTTCTCTGTGATAAAATTTAAATCCCCCTGCCATAATAAGACTACCCTTCCAAATTCTTTGTAAAATTTCAAGGTAATCCATGGCTGTATTTATGTCCGATCCTGGTATCCAATAAATGTTAGTCAATGGATGTACTCTGTTATTATATTGAATAATTATGGCTGAAAACATGCATTTGTGGTCTTTAAATATTAGAGATCTTTGGCATAACATATTTTTCCCATAAAATAGACATTTCTCTGTTTTTTTTTGTTTTTTTTTATAAAAACTGGAATAAACAAGAATTGTGTAACCTAAACTAGTCAGCAGATGTAAATACTTCTCTATTATATGAGTTTTCTATAAATATATAATATCAGCTTTATTTAATTTTAAATGCTTAATATTTTGATAGCCTTCTTTTATTTCCACTATTTAATCCATTTATACTAATACTTAATTTTGAATTATTAATATTTTAATTTCAAGATTTTGATACATTGAACACATTGGAAGATGCTAGTAAACATATCTACACTTAATAATGAAAACTGTGTCCCATTAATTAATAAATAAATGATCCTACTTATTATTATATACGTTGAATCTTTCCTTCCAAATGCTAAAACAATACCGTTACAAATTATTAATGTTACAATTCCAGCAGGTAACCAAAACATTTACAATCTTACACTCTACAGATACTCCCCTAGATTTAATAGGTTCATAGGTTAGTACTAGGCTATCGGCCCTAGGGCCTATACAAGCCTAGCCATAACAATTCCCTGGCTATTTCTTCCCACAATATTTACTTCCCTGGACCCTTGTCTAGCAGTGTGACTAATGTGATCCCAAGGGGGATAATAACCTCTTTGTATGCATAGTGTAGAGCCTACATGGAATGTTACCATGTCCACGTACAGAGTACACCCTCAGCAGCGCTATGCATATTAATCATGGCATGCTGCCAGGCAGAGCCATGGATCATGTTTATTGAATCAGTGTAGGGAGTGTGGTGCTAAGTGTGTCTGCAGATGAGTACCACACTCACTGCACTGTCCAATTGTATTATAGCAACGTAATTTAATTTTGTTTTATTTTTTAAAAAAGCATGTTTCAGCAGAGGCGTACAGAGCACAGCAGTGCTAAGCAGTGCTGAGGCATCTGCCAGACATTGAAAAATAGAAACTGGATATATTTAGTTTGTAGCAGTCAATTTTAAGCATAGCTGGACAGGTTGTGTGATGTGTTGCTGGGCTCAGCACTGCTTAAGGTAGCTTAGAGGTATATGTAAAGGTATAGCAAAATTTCATATAGCCATATAGCTAAATGGTTGGAGTTATGGCCTCATGAGCAGGGATGAATACATGAAAGAGCAAGTTAGCATTTTTGTTTGAAATACAAATCAAGCAAATTATTTTTAAATACTGGCCTGCTGCACTCAGCTAAGCTCTGCTAAGACCTGCTAAGCACTGCATAAACACAATAATGGCAGCTAATGTTTATACACTGCTTGGCATCACTTGGCCAGTTTGCATACTGCTAAGCAATATCCATCAAATGGGCTTTAGCACTGCTCAGCTGAGATGCATTGGTTTGTGTGCTGCTAAGTGATGTTCCACATTTCCAAATATTACAGAATGGTGTATAAGGGCAGGAAATCAGGCTATATTAAGCAGAATAGGTGGGAATACAGCATAATCCATTGGAGTTCTGTCTCTGAAAGATACAATGGCAAGCACTGGAGAGGGTCTGTGCTTTTGGGTACAGTGGTGGGGCATTCAGGAGTCCAGGGTCATGGTCAGACTGCTTGTCAAAAATCATGAAGGCTGGCTGATGCAGGGAGGTTACCAGGGCTCAGAGTGCAAGGCAGCTTCCTGGGACCATCTGGCAAGTGACCTCACCAGTTCAAATGTTATCCCTCACACAGATGAGCAGTGTCACCACAACCATGATGACTTGAAAAGATGAAAGGGGGTTCTATTGGACACCTGGTCCATGAATTCTGGGCTGGGAATGTTCCACATGTAAGTACCATTATCTGTGCTTCACCAATATCTAATCTTGAATGTCTGCTAAACTGGTATGCATAATGGTGTGCTTGTTTCCCAACAGCTGCACAGGAGAGTGCTTGTAACATCGAGGTGCATGCCAGGTGCTTGACCAGGTTGCGCCGTGAGTGTGGTGAGTACAGATGTATTTGCTATTTATAGCAAAACAAGCAAGAAAGAGTAAAACATTAATTGTGATTAGGTAAACATAGTAAAGATTCTATTGCAATGAATGTGGACTTATACCTGTACTGCAAGAAGTGCATACTGCCAACTGTAGTGCCATAAGCAGGGAAGACTAAAGCATTAACCTTAATAAAGTATATACAATAAAGTTTGTAGTGCAATAACTGTGGAATTGCAGCTGTGTTGCAACAGCTGCATAATGAAAACTGTTGTGCAATAAAAACATGAAATTATACCAGTAACTGACTGAAGGTTTCTCTAATAAAGTTTTATGTGCAATGAATGTGGACGTAGGGCTATTTTGCAATAAATCAATTATTAAAACTGTTCTGCAATAAAAACATGAAATAGTATCAGTACCTGCATGAAGGTATATCTAAAAAAGTCTGTTGTGCAACAGGGCTGTTTTGTATGAAATGAAGTATTACAACTGTTCTGCAATAAAATCACAAAATAATATCAATACTTGCATGAAAGTATATCTAATAATGTCAGGTGTGCAATAGGGCTGTTTTGCAAGAAATCAAGTATTACAACTGTTCTGCAATATAATCAAGAAATAATGTCAGTACCTGCATGAAGGTATTTCTAATAAAAGCTATTGTGCAATAAGTGTAGATTCAGAGTTTTTTTAAGAAGTGACTGCAAAATATACCCCATAATTGGATATTGTTTGTTGACTTCACAGATATTTCAACACACTAACAATATATTGTGTACACCTGAATTCTATGTAATAACATATACTTTACTAGTATCTCTGTCATGCTTGAATGTCATGCATGTGTGTTCAACTGTCACTGCAGTCAGGTATAAAACTGTACCACTACTAGCAGGTCATATTTTGGTGCCAGGTGATCTCTAGGCAAATATCCGTCAGTCAGTAGTCAGTAGTCAGCAGTGGCTGAGTAGCTCAGTTTGCTAAATGCTATGTATAAAGTACATTTTTGCCACACACACAAACCAGGGTTCAAATCCAGTGCTATGTAGATCTAAATATTACAGTATCAGTCATGTAATGTTTACAGATATTCTCTCCACAAGAACTACAGGTGAATGGGTGAGGTTTCCCATATTATGAGTACATTATTGTGTGTTTACATGACTTTTACAATCGTTACCAAAAATGTGAAAATATAGCATAAAATACAGGAAATAAATTTAATAAAAATAAAATAAAAGAAAATAAATAAAATGTGTAAGCTTTGGTATGGCTGCATGCCTGGAGTGTGTATTAAAGTTTGCTGCAGTCAATTAATGCATTTGATTACAATTAACCACTGCAGTCACTGCTATTGGGTTCTATCTCCAAGCCTGCTAAGCAAGGCATGATAGTTGTTTACTGTCTGTACTGTATACATACATGTCTCTCAAGTGTCATGCTGTCATGAAATGTAATTACTGTTTCATAATCCCTCTGTCACAGATGTATCATTGACATGATTATGTAAACAGCAAAGTAACACTACATCAGCCCATAGTACACATTGTTAGTTATATAGGTCCACCTGATGTGCAAGTGTTCTGTGTAGCTGTGTACCTGAAGTTGTTACTACTTGGCTCATACTGTCCCATGTGGATAGCTTGAGAGGTATGCACATGCTATAGCAGCTACAGGGCACTTTTACACATAAATAAAGGACAGACCTGTAGAGTAGATAGCAGTACTATTGTCAACTATATAGTCTATTATAGCATTAATGTATGTTTCCCTCTCCCCACCCCTTATCTTCAAATATTTATCACTGTTATGCATTGGTTATGATTTACTTTTAACATATGTTGTTCCATCAACTTTATTTATGTGTTTTACAATTGTTATGTATTAAAATGGTTGCATATTAACATATCTTGTTGAATTACCTATTCTGCTGGCCATATGCTGTGACTGCTACTGGCATGCTGTTAATATACTCACTGTTCTGTTATTCATTGTTGTCTTTCACATAATATGCACTGAAATGTAATGGGGTTATTTCCAATGTTCTGGTATGCTGTTATTGCTAACAATGGTTTTGTTCATAACTAACCTAAATGTATTGTGTCACCTCCATAACCAAAGCACGTCAGGGTAGGTTGCTTCCTGCTGATCTGCCTACCCTACCTCAGCCATTCATGGCACTGGTCTCAGGAGGTCTGGGGCACAAACTGGTGGGTTCCCCTCCATTGCCCCTACACCACCTTCAGATGGGACCACCTTAGGGGACAGGGCCCGTCCTCCCCCCGGAGCAGTGGCAAAGGGGAGGTAGTCACCCAGGATCAACTACCAGCCATAGTGCACAAGAATGTTCATAGGAGCTATGAACATATCCTGCATGGATTGAGGGCAAATTCAAAATACTGGTGTAGCGGGGTGGCCAGGGCACCCAGCCTCTGGTACAGGCACCTTCAGGGCAGTGAAGGAGCAGTGTGGACTGTCCATGGGTGGGGACCTCAGTCACGTTACTGCTACCTGGAGGCACATGCATTTCGGATTCCACAACATCCTCCTCATCCAAGGTGTTTACCCCCCTCATGTGTCACACACCACCCCTGTCTGCTGTCTTGTCTGTCTGAAATTGCATTCTCTCATACCCAAATTACCTCCCCACTTCTACCTATATCCCTTCCCCAACATTCCACTCTCTCTTTATAAAAAAAAAAGTCCCACAAAAAATATTGCCCCATACATAGCACTCAATTTTGCACACATGTCCACTGTCACAACTAATTTGATCCAGTTGGCTTGACAACACATTTATGTTGTCCTCATCTCTCTATCTGGGGTTTGAGAGCCCAAATTCATCCACAAAATCTGTCAAACTGCACAACTGTTGCTGTACAAGAAATGGAAAGCTATGGTTCTTCCCTACTCCCATCCTGCACACCCCTACCCAACTTTCACTATGTTTTTCCCCCTGATTGCCCCTATTTCACCACTGTCCCATTACCCCCTTTTCTTTTTAATTTTTTAGTGTGGGTTAGTGTGGAGCTGTACTGCACAAACACACTTAAGTGAGCTTCAATGTGCCTTAATGGTCCTATTAGTTTCGCACACATGTATAAAACAACCACCCTGCCATGTTTTGAGCCTGGGCTCCTCTTGACAACATCCTACTGCAGTAACCCACTAGGCCGCACATATCTTAATTAACACAGGTGTTCCAGCAATACACAGACTGAAATCAAACCTAATGTGACAAATGGGAATGTGCTTGGGACTCTGATGCAAAATACACCAGTAGACAGCCAAATAAATAATAATGGCAGTACGTGAGGCCTTAGATAGCAGGTAAATGTTCTCTTTTACCTGAAACATCTTCAAACACACCTGCTAAGGTGTCAATGGCAGAGTACATATGTTCAACTGGTACCCTGCTGCAGAACAACTCCCTTTGAAAGACATGCACAGACTGATAGATGCAAACAACATGTGTCACAGACTATATGTCAGCACATATATCTGACAAATACAGCTGCTGCAGCACTGACTCAGTAGCTTAGTCTGTTAAATGCCTTGTATACAGAGCATTTTGTCACACACAGTCCTGGTTTCGAATCCTGTGTGTTGCCCTTCAATTACATTGTTGTGAAAACAGCAAGTAATGACTGAGTCCTTCAATTTTAATCCCCATAGGTTACTGCTTCTGAATTATCAGCTACCCATTTTTGCAAGTCACAAGCCTGCAGGTAGGGACACACTGCACATATTCGTATAGCCTATCTATATGTTGCCTAGTACACTACTATTGGCACTGTTGCATAACAGATGTACCTTAAGCACATGCCTCGATTGGCCTGTAATGGGTACCCTTACGCTGGCTCTGCTGTAACGACAGGGCTGCCACAGATGCCACAGTTACAAGTATAGCTTGCAGGTCTCAAAAGCGTTCATACTCCTCCCCATTGTGTTGTAGGATGCAGTAGCATTTGCATCCTGGAGCATACATGACTGTATGTTAAGGTAGCTGCTACAGACTGACCATACCTCCCAACTCCCTATAATGAGGGATCTGGACACAATCAGACATAAAGTGGGGAAAAGGCCCAGACATAGGTACATGCTTCACAGTTTGCCCCTACAAAAATGGTAAGTTGATAGAATAGAAGCAACTGCATTAGCATACATATTCTGATGGGTATGAAGTGTGACACTCAGATGTCACTCTCCCCTTTCTGACTTCAACACACAATGTTTGCCAGTGAACTATCAGATGACCACACTGTCATTTGACACTGACCAAACATATGAGGCAAAACTGTGGATATATTTCATGCATCTCTCCAGTGCACAGTATTTATACTTAAACTAAAAAATAAAAAAGTCACCACCACGTCAAATTCCAAGCGAAATGGATGTTTATTAAAACACAATTCCCAATAAGACTTAGCACGTTTGCCTGTTTTATACAAGCATCATCAGAGTCATTATTTTGGCATTACGTCTAATTAATATAGTAACAAGACACCAATCAGAATTAAGTAATTAAAAGCAATCACTCTTAAAGAAACATTACACAGGCTGCTTAACATCAGACTTATAAGGCTTAACCAGTTGTATAAAAACTAATAATATCACACCATTAAAATATTCACAATCCATAAAAATATCAAAAAGTAATAAAATAATAAAAAATTAAAAATAACAATACATATAAAAACTATATTGAAACTAAGGGCAACATGCATCTGATACAATTTTTATATGTATTGTTATTATTTATTGTATTATTTTATTACTTTTTGGTGTTATATTTGTTTTTGTACAACTGGTTATGTCTTATAAGTCTGATGGTAGGCATCCTGTGTAATGTTTCTTTAAAAGTGATTGCTTTTAATTACTTAGTTCTGATTGGTATCTTGTTACTATATTAACTAGATGGAGACATCCTCCATTTTAATCTGGTGAAAATTATGCTATACTGCATGCCCTCAGACTCAACCATCACATCCTGCTTTCATCGGGTCACCACAATCATGAACAGCAGGCAGCATTGTGGGCCAACCTTGTGAGGGTTGTTAATCATATTGGCCAACAGGACAGGACCTACAAGCAGGTCAGACACCGGGCCACAGACATGGTCAATTCCACATGTCAAAGGGCAACTGTTGTTGCCAGGGATTGTGCTGCCACAAAACAACACCTCTCAGCCACAAAGGAATTCCTTGTGAACCTAGGATCAACCAACAGCCCCCAGCCAACCATGACACCATACATCCTGGAAGTGGATGCCACAGCATCCACATCAGAGGAACATCCAGGTAAGCCTACTGTGTTCACCAGAATAATATATTAGCAGTCATTGTGGCAGGTTCTATAAACCAGCACATGGGTGTCAGGGCTAACTGCATTGGGAGGGAGGGTTGGCTTTTACCCACAGTTGTACACACATACTCAGAAAGTCAGCAGTATAGCCAGTATCAAATTAGATACTGTACATGTGGATATATGCACATATTACCTTGTAACACAGCAACATTTGGTGTTACTGACAATACCTCTCCCTTACTTTTTCATAGGTCTGTCAGGTGTGGCCAGAGTTTGTGGTCCTGTACCTGGTAAGTGTGATACTGTTGTTTTGCAGATCATATATAACCTATGAATGTTAAGGTCTGCCATTTTGACTTATGCACAACTGTTGTGCACAGCCAGAGTAGAATAATTGTATGCTCCATTTTGGAGCAGTTAACTACAGTTCATAACCTAAGGAATGACAGGTGTGTATTTGTACAAACATCAACATGTATGCACTTATAGTTATGAGCAACTATTCAGCCTGCTATACATGAGGCAATTACTCCTAGATGCCCATTCCAACACAATAGGGAGAAGATACATACCTGAAGCAGTGCTACTACAACTGGCATATAATTGTCACAATAGATGTATTGGGTTTTATGTGTAGTTCTGTCACATACACTGTCATATTGCATACCTCACAGGTGTATTGTACTGACAATGTTACCAGTATGTAGGTGACGTACATGCTATACAGGATCTGGGTTGTCGGTGTATGTTGTTGTGAGTTTGTGTGTTGTGCATGGGATCGGAGATGAGAAGATGTGGGACATGTAATGCAGTTGTGGATCCTCATCTGTATGAATCTGTGTGGATTACCATACATAATAGTGGAGGTGGTAATGTATTGCTTTTGTCTTGCTTCTCAAAGGTGAAGAGGACAGTTGGAGTCTGTCCCCCTCACAACCTGATGTCAGTGTCTCATTGGGCTCTGATGATGATAGTGGCTATAGAGAGGCACAGGTGGGGTTGTTTGTGGCTGAATCTGTCCCAGAGGTTGATGTCCCTGTTCTGTCCCCACTGTCTTTGCACACATTCAGTATGCTCACAGATACCCAGTCACCAGAGGCCACATATATTGGACAGTCAGAGAGTGGTGATATAGTACAGGACAGTCTGAGAACTATGATGTCAGTCAGTGTAGACACTAGCCATAGCCAGAGAGCTGGTGAGATTCCACAGAAGCAGATTGACAGGGGTGATCAAAGGAGGACTGCTGCCTATCCACCGTCTGTTGCAGATGTTACATCATGGGCCACTAGCTGCATGTTTTGAGCTGCCATGAAGGTACAGGCATGATCTGAACACAACACCAGATGGATGCTTAGGGTTATGAATGCAGCATAGTCTGACATCAATGACTGCCTCCACCACATTGGTGAAACCGCAGAACATTTCACTGATGTAGTGGACAGATTGTGGGCTGAGACAGTGTCTGCCTTTGAGCGCATGTTTTCTGTACTGGAACATGTGGTTGGTTGAGGTTGGGCATTGGACACATGGATGTAGGCCAGCAACACCATCTTTTGGGAGTCTATGTGGTCATGCACACTCACATTCCCATAGTGACAGTAACTTCAGCACTACAGACAGAAGTGTGCTGTCCATACCATGATGTAACAGGCTGTGGTCACATGGTTCTGGGTGGTCCTGTGGGGACACAGGCCCAGCAGACAGCAGTTACCATCAAGTACTAGCATAGCAACTTACCTTGGGTATGGTGCTACCCATGCTATTCCTGGTGAAACCAGTTCCCATGTTTGTGGCCAGAGACGGTGAACTGTCCACTCTACCATGTATGGTCCACAGCTGTCTGCCATACGCACATGTAGGGCTAAGCACTGGGCTTGACTGTGTGCATGCACAAACTCCAACACCACTGTCACATGGGACCTCTCCATGGCCCATGTAACTAGCACCCCTTCCTGACTCACACACATGCTGTCAACAGTTTGGTACAGCCTAGGCCTCTGGCACCCCCATACCACACCCTGTGCATATGATGATACATTTGCCACATCCCTGTCATCTATGCCATTAATGCAAGGACATGCATATATGCGTCTGATGCACAGGGTGACTATATAACTTTACATGTGTTTGTGTAGTGCAGTAGTGTTATGCCATGACAGTTGTTGTGGGCCATGACAGGTACTGTATGCTGGCATGTGTCAGGACTACACATCATAACTTATATATCTTTGTTGCCTGATGGTTCACTGCTGATAGTGTTTCAGAATTACAGGTGTGTCATGAATCTGTATATGTTTTTGTCCCTGGAGTCTGAGCAGTTCAAGTGTGGACACATGGCAGCAATACAGCGACACAGGATGGCAAGGTAGCACAGCAGAGATATGACATCAGCAAGGTATGCCAATATATGTGAAAAGCTCCCTAGGTGCATATGTGTAGAACAGTATGTCAGAGACACTGTGGACAGTCAACATCATCATGCTTTCATACCCTGCAACACACACTACTACCCTTAATACATGTCACCTGTGTATTTTGCATATACAACTATAGATGGTAGCAGACATCAATTATGCTTATGTAGAGGAGGGCAATTTAGGGCCAGTGGCTAGTCACAGTGCCATAAACTGCATGACCAATGAACAGGAATAGGTCACATGGGCATGCTTCATGTGCTGTAAGGGGACATATTTACACACACAAGTTGGATAATGTGACATTAGAACCCCTACCTATCTAGTATTACATACTACAGCTTGCAGTGCTTATCACATGTGCCACACTTTTTATGTAATATTACATTGTCAGCCAGTGCTCTTAAGGTGGATGATATCAGCAGGCCTTGTAAGAGAGGCCACTGTTGATGCCAGTAGCTAATCAGTGGGAAAAAATGCATAACCATTGCACAGAGGTCGCCCATATGGGTTGTCTGAAGTACTGCATGGGGATATATCTACACACAAAAGTTAGATGATGTGAGATTAGAACCCCTATCTATCTAGTTGCATACACTATAGCTTGCAGTACTTAGCACATGCGCCATGGTGCTTTTTGTTGTTAGATTGTCAGCCAGTGCTCTTTAGGTGGATGACATCTGCAGGCCTTGTAGTGGAGGGAATGTAGAGGTCAGCAGCCAGTCACAGGGACATAAATTGAATACTATTATGCACACACACACACACACACACACACACACACACACACACACACACACACACACACACACACACACACAGTTGGAGGATGTGAAATTAGAACTCCTACTTATCTAGTATTACACACTACAGCTCACAGTACCTACTGCACACGTTGCAGGCCATGCATGTTGCATATGTCAATATAGGCACAGTACCTGAGTATGCAAAGTGGCCTTGTGTTAGGCAGCATGTGTGGCCTGCAGAGTGATACTGCTTGGTACTGTTATTGTATCTAGTGTCCTAGGGCTGGGATACCTGGTGATATCCCTTACCAGTCTGGTCATATGTGGCTGTTTGCAGTTTTATAGGCAGACATTTGGCCAGGGAAAATATGGCCTGTCCAAGGAATGCATTGCATCCATTGTACATTACAACACCTGTGTCTCTATATCTGCAGGGTGACAACCCACAGGCTCAGGGGTCTGTGGGTGGGTGGACAGATTATGTACTTTTGCAGCCTTGTTCTGGCAACATCAGACAGCTGTCGTAATGTGTATGCACAAATAACTCCAGCATTAAGGAGTATGTGGGAACATTAGTACATCCCCACCCATATCTATATCAATGTGTACAAGAGGGCTGTCTCCCTAAATGTAGTTGTGTGCGTCAGTAATGTAAATGTGTTATGTAGAAGTATGTGGGGAGTCTATGTATAATTTTACTTTATGTAGTTATATATATATGCATCTTGTTATTATATATATATATATATATATATATATATATATATATATATATATAAATATGTGTGCCACATACTCTTAGAGACACTAATCAAGCATGAGGGGGATAGGGAGAGACAGATATTTATATGTAGCTTATGTATGTATGGACATATTTCCACATAGCAGGTTTTGGGTGCTAAAGGCAACAGACTTGGGCTCAAGTTAGATAAGTGAAGGAGCATACCCAGTGTGATTGTCAGTACTTACAAGGTGACTCCAAGCCAGAGGTACTTGTATTCCAGTCAGGGATTGCTGTGTGCTGCAGGCCATTGGCTGCTGCACCTGTTAGCCCAGTACTGCAGTTGCCTGATATTGTCCAAGGCATTCCCCAGCTGTTTGCTGACCTTAATATGTAACTCAAACTTCAGAACTGTAGATAGATTCACAGACTGTCCAGACCTTTGCTGCACATTTTTTGCCCATTTCACATAACATTGTGGTTTTCCAGCAACTTAGTGGCAAATCAGTGAAGACTGAAGTAAATAATGACAAAACTTTGAGTTTTAGACTCTATGCACAACAGGAGAGTCATGCTAATGCAAGACCTGTTATTCTATCGACATTCTACATTTGTAGGAGCAAATAATTAAAACCTGTCCCAAGTTGTGGAACTCAGTCTCACTTTTATTCGGCCAGAATTCCTGCTGTAAGAAGTTGAGAGGTATGACATGACTGGAGTACATGGTGAAACACCACACACAGGGTGACAGTCTGCATACCTTTCGCTGTACATCTTTTTGAAGAATGTCCAGTATTTCTCCCCATATGTCTGCTGTGTTCCTCATACACTTGTGGTTTCATAGGTTCATAGGTTGATACTAGGCTATCTGCCCTAGGGCATTTATAAGCCTAGCCAGAGTGTGTTTGGCTTTTGTCAGCCTTTTACATTAGTTGACTGTGCCTCTGTATAGTAGGTCACAGAAGGTAGCTCTTTTAAGGTTAGTTTACTGTACCTCTGTCAAGCAGGGACACAGAAGAGATCTCAGGGGTAAACTTACGATCTCCCATCCACTCATCAAGATTTCTCTTGAAGAGGGTCAGTGAGGGGCTCTGCCTAACATGGATTGGGATTTTGTTCCAGAGTGAGGGGAGCCTCTGGGATATGAATCTGTCCCTCCAGCATGTCCTATTTATTTCTGTGCTGAGGTTCAAGTCCCTGGAGCATGTAGCTCTAAGGGATTTGGATTTCCTGAGGTGAAGCATGTCCATTAATTCTGGGTTGGATATGGCTTTATACGTCAGACACAGATCGCCTCTGAGTAGGCGGTACTCAACTGAGTAGAGCTGGAGTTTCTTTAGACGAACTGCATAGGGCATCTGTTTGAGCCCCTTGATCCTCTTGGTGAGATACTTTTGGGGTCTTTCCAGTTGCTGAAGGTGTCAGGTAAGGTACATCCCAAATGGAGCATTGTACTCAATTATGGGCCTGATAAGTGATGAGTAGAGGGGCATGACCTCTCTTGATCTAGATGTGAACTCTTTCATGATAAGGTGGGCTATATAGAAGGTCTTTCTAACCACTTTGGCAACGTGATTGCCAAAGGAGAGATTGCTATCTACTTGGGTCCCCAAGTCCCTAATTACTTCTTCCGTACTTAATGAATTACCACCTATGTGGTAATTTGTGAGCACTTTGTTTTTCCCAAAAGGGATGACTATGCACTTTTTGGCATTTAGCTTTAAGCCATGGCTCTGGCTACAGTTATCCATCTCTGTGAGACCCTTTTGGAGGATGTTTGTGTCAGCAGGAGAGTCAATTACAGCACCCAGTCTGCAGTCATCTGCGAACTTGGTCAGCCATAGTCCACCCGTGTTAGCCTGTACCTCGGAGAAATATATACCGAACAAGAGAGGTCCCAGAACTGAGCCTTGTGGGACACCACTTGTAACTGGTTTAGAGTCTGACATGGCACCTGCTATTCTGACCATGTAGGTTCTATCCCTGAGCCAGTTTGCAACCCATCATGTGACATAGGGGTTGATATTTAAGCTGGTGAGCTTATTTATGATGCCCGAGTGGGGTATTGTGTTGAAGGCTTTTGCGAGGTCCAGGTAGGCTGTGTAGACTACCTTCCCTTCATCTATGGCTTTGGTAACTGATTCAAAGAAGTTGACCAGATTCAAGAGGCAAGATCTGCCCTTAATGAAGCTGAATTGGGTAGGATCCAGTGTCTGGAGGTTCCCAATGTCTTTGTTTATGATTTCCATGATGATACGCTCCATAGCTTTGCAGACCAGGCTAGTCAGGCTTATAGGGCGATAGTTTCCAGGGTCTTTTGTGGCACCACCTTTGTGGAGTGGGACCACTTTTGCTGTACACCATTCCTTGGGTACATATCCTGTAGTAAGGCTGAGACTGAACAGTGACTTTATATGAGGGTTTAGTTCTTCTTGCAGATCATGTATGATGCAGCCTGGGACACTGTCTGGTCCCATTGATGCTGTGTTTTTTGCTTTGGAGAGGGTAGCTCTCACCTGTGCATCTGTGATCTCAGGAAGGCTACACTCTGTTGGGATAGTCATTTGCTCTTTTGGGGGGAAGGGGGGGGGTTTGCACTGAACCTTTCTGCCAGGATGTTGGCAATGTCTGTGGGTTCAGTGTATTTTTTGTCATTTTGCACTAACTCAGAGCATATCTGGGAGTTGCCTCCCAGGTTTCTGACATAACTAAAGAAGGCCTTGTGATTATCTTTAGTGTCTTGTGCAATTTTTCTTTCGAAGCTAGCCTTAGATGATTTTATGAGGGATCGTAGTTTCTTGCTAGTACTGATCAGTGACGCCTTCCCTTTTTGGGATTTTGCTCTGTCATGTAGTAGCTTTCTCCTTCTGTTGTATAGTTTATTTATGGCTGGGGTCCACCAGACAGGTCTCCTGCCTTTGGATGAGTGAGTCTTGGTTTTATTTGGGATAGCATGTGCCATGCATTCCTATAGGTGTCTATAGAATGCTTTTGTAAAGGATTCTGCATTTTGGGGCGTATTTTCCACTGACCCGGGGGCTTTGAAGAATTCCACCTCAGTTTTGAGAAGTGTGAAATTTGCTTTTGAGACGTTCTTCACCATTGTTTCCTTGGCTAGGTGTGGGGACGGAATATGGATGTCCAGTGAGATTTGTTTATGGTCTGATCTTACCAATGAGGGTTATACCTCTGGTGAGGAACATAGAGAGCCCATGTTGGTGATGACCAGATCCAATATGTTTTCCCCTCTTGTGGGAGTGGTGACCAGTTGTTTCATAGCATTTGAGTTTATAAATTCTAGGAACCATTGGGCAAGGGTGTTTGGGCTTGAGTAGTTTTCCCAATCGATGTTTGGGTAGTTGAAGTCACCCAATATAATAGTGTTTGGAGAGACCTTCATATTCTCCAGTGTTCTCAGGAAAGTTGAGTGAGGTTCCTGTGTTTGGGAGGGTGGTCTGCAGCAGGCTACAAACTGAAAGGCAGTTTTGCCCACTGTTAGTTGCACATGGATGATCTCCTATGCTTCGTGCAGTGCCACTAACCTGGAGGTGTGGGTATCTTTGATAAATATGGATACTCCCCCTCCTTTTGTGGTTCGGTCTGAGTTTTGCGGCCAAAAAGCATGGTATGAAGTATAACCTGTTAGTGCTGGGGTGCTCTCGGGAGCCTTGAACCAGGTTTCTGTTACTGCACAGATATCAATATTCTCCATACTGAGGAGAGTCTCGAGTGCGTGCATTTTGAGGTTTAGACTTCTGGCGTTGAGCAGCATTACCCTTAGTTTTTTTTCTTTGTGTTGTCTGTGGGGCTGGGTTTGTCTTTTGAGCCTTGCTTAAAAAAGGCACTATGGGGGAGGCAAGAGCCTTTGCCAGTATTTGACAACACAGGGGTGACAGGTGCAAGCCATCCCTAGTGAAGCAACGTGACTTGTCGAGCATGTCATCCCAGGCTGATAGACACCGGATCCCCTTTGAATGACACCAATACTTTTGCCAATTGTTAAAATTGATCATTTTGTCTTTATACTGTGGCATTATTCTTGGTGAGGGTATGATGCTACTCAAGGTCAGGGTCATACCAGCCTGGGCTACATGATCAAAGAGCTCCTGTATGTCTTTTTTCATGTAGTCCAGGGAGGTACATCTCAGGTCATTCACACCAGCATGGACAATGATGGAGTCATATTTGTACTTGCTTTGGAGTGACCTGAGTGCTTGTGTTATGTGGCGGATCCTGGCACCTGGGAATATCATTGCAGACTTCTCCTTGTTCAGCCTGGTGAGAGGGACGTCAGTGTGTCTGACAATAGAGTCACCTATTACAAGTGTATTAGGTGTGTTGTTTAGCCTTAAAGGCTGTAACTGTGTGGCACACTGACTTTATGAGCTATGTGCTATGTGGATATTGTTTCGTGGTAGGTGTTGCTTGGATGTCTGCTTTGGAGGTCTCTGCTGCTTAGGCAGATTTTTATTTATAGCCACCGAGTATGTTTTTGTGCATTTATGTGTCTGGTTTGCTGATGCGATAGGTCTATGTGAGACTGGATTTGTGGTGTGTGTGGTTACCTTCTCCTCCTGACAGGCTGTGTCAGAACTGGGTTGAGAGAGCTTAGCCTCCAGTTTGGCTATATAGTTGCATCTCTCACACATATTTGAGCTTGTTGGGAGGAGGAGAGGGTGGTCTGTATACATAAGGCAGTTGTAACATTGCCTCAAGATTCCCAGATTCACCAGTTGGATTGGAGAGTAAACTCTAAACAGACCTTTGGACATGCCTGAATAATATAGGGAACTACTTATTGACTGATCAGAAGTTTGCCAGTGCTATACTGTACATCAGTCACTGACTTGTTGTACCTACTGACACATTTAACTGATGGCCTTTACATCCTGTAGCTAATGTGGCCTGTTTTAGCCTGCTGTTATATTAGCCACCTGCTAGGTTACTCAGAGTGTGTATAATGTCTGTCTGTAGGTATGTCTCTTTGTGCCCCCAATTCACTCTGGCTTTGTCCAGATTTCTTGCAGTAACAAGTTAATGAGTTATGACAGTTTGTGGGGCTACACCATATGAGTACCTCACAAGCAAAAGATGTTGGATGCTGCCAGTTTTGAACCATCAGCACCATCACACATGCTATTTCTGTGGCCCACTGAGCCACACCAGCCACCAGAGAGGTTCCCTTCCTCACACCATCAACAAAATAGAGGAATTGTCTAGTCTGCTGGTATATCATTGCAGACTTACTGTTACAGAAGTTGTTTGGCAACACTGATGTGTTTAGGGTGGGGGACAACCATCCTATGCTCTGCTGGTAGAGACAATCATGCGACTGTCCTGTGACCCCACTGTTTGGCATCTCTGGCTGTTAGATCTGTACATGTAGCCTAGTACTGCACTATAGATCTCTGCAAGTAGCCCAGTAACACACTATATATAGCCCACTATATTCCCTTGCATGCATGCAGCAGGTCCATATCTATACTCCATATTGTAGTACTCCTTATAAGTTGGGTACAGGAGAGTGACTAACCTTGTGAATGCAGCAGTCGACAGACCTGTAGTTCAGAGCTGACTTTGTCTGATGCATGTGGTCCACTGTCAATACATGGTGAGGTACAAGATGTGCGGGCTGGCTGGCATCATTTTTACTGATATGTATGGAGCTGCAGTACGGTGTCAGTCCCCAGGTCCCTAGGTTGTCAGTCCTTGTGCTATGAAATGTCTCTTGGCCAAGGCCAGAGCACATTGGGCATGCCTACATCCGCCTACAGGGACAACCTCAGTGGCTCCTCCTCTGAGTCCCCCTGTGGGTGTGGCTGTGGTGACCTAGGCACTGGTGGGGAGCTTTGTATCCCTTCCTTTTGCTGATCCTGCTGCAACTGTTTCTGCAGGATCATACTGTGTAGCATAGCACATACTGCGAACATCTGTGTACATATGGCTGGAGAGCATTGCAAGGCTCCACCAGATATATCAAGGCACTGGAACTGTGACTTCAACAGCTAAAACACATGTTCTATGATGTTCCTGGTTTGTGCATGTGCCTCATTATGGCATTCTTCACTGGGTGTGTGTGCATTTCTGATGGGTGTCATCATTCACAGTTCAAGTGTGTAGCCAGGATCCCCAAGTAAATGGCCATGTGGGATGTCCCCCCTTGCAAACATCTGTTACAGCTGTTATGCGTGTACCAGATATGGGAGTTGTGATAACTGCCATGGCTGCCAGTACACACATTCATGTTAATGCCCTGGGCATTGCACATGACTTAGCAGTTGATGGAGTGGTACTCCTTCTTGCGGCTGACATAGATTATACTCTCTTGACCGAGTGGTACCTTGATGTGTACATGACTGCAATCTATGGCACCCAGTACCTTAGGGTAGTGTGCTACATGGTAGAAGAGTTGCATACTGCTGGCCCTCTCCTCAGTTGTGTGGGGAAAATAAATGTGCTCACTGGCATTTAGTAGGATAGCATTCAGGAACTGTTGGAGTACCCTGGAAGCAGATGCCTGTGAGACCTCCATCATGTCCCCAGTTGGTATTTGGAAAGTACCTGTAGCTAGTGTCCTAAGGGCTACACATACCTTTATTTCCACTGGGAGGGTTTCCCCTCTGTTGGCTCTGCGTCTGAGTTGAGGGCAGCAGAGCTCACTGAATTGTTGTAGTATGTCCCTGTCCACCCTATAGCACTCTACAATCTCCAGCTCATGTACATCCTGATAGATTACCCTGGACCTGAACACTCTTCTCCTTCTCGGTCTAGGTCTATGGTCAGCATCTGCAGCAGCTGCACTGACCTCAGCATCTAGCACATGCATATGAAGCAGACCTGCAGCAGACCCTAGCATTATATAGGTTACCGGTCCCAAGTCTGTATTCCAATGGTACAAAGTATGGGGGAAAATCAGATTGTAGGATGTAGGCATACTTTATAGTGCTCTGCTGTAGTTGTACTCTGTGTGGTTAGTTATGATGCAGTCCACCTGCCAAGTACATCATTAAGGGGTTTCTTGGCCCTAGTTTAAGTGAAACAGGGCTCATCAGTAATTAAAATATTATTGGTTTTCTCAGCCAAATTTTTTTTTGACAGACTTCCGTGCTGAACACAGCAGCATGCCACTCAAACACGTGCCACAAAGATAAACAAAGCTTAGCAATCAGTAGACACCCCCCATGGAGTGTCACACTAAGCACATCTGCATGCCATGCAAACACACTCAAACCTGCTGAAACACATGCCCCTAAGGTAAACAAAGTGCAGCAGCCACCAAACACATACTCCTGCTGAGCAAAGTGGCACTCCATGCAAACAGGTGCCGCTGAGCTCCAATGAGCTTAAGGGTTTGAGGACATACCCTCTTCTGATGTCAGCTACTTCTCCTGTGGATACCAACATGGTTGTATGCCTACAGGGATGGGAGCTGTGGACACAGATACCCATTTGTGGTATTCAGTAACTCCAGCTCATTTGCATACAGATCTGTGCACAACGTCTGGTAACTACATGGTTTCAGGCCATGCCTCATTAGCAACCACATCAGTCCTGCAGTGTACATACTCCACACAGAGTTCTGCAATGTATTACTGTTACATACTCACAAATTCTGTTTCTTACAATATTTTTATTTTTTTTCCATAACAGCCATGTTTGCACACTGAGGCGGGTTGCACAAACATACCAAGGGTATTAAAAATATATATTTTACATTATTTCCATATGGTTTTGGACACACACTGGTTACTTTTGCACATATCTGTTTCCTCCTCACAATTTCTGCCACTGTAACTCCACTTTTACAGCCCCTGGTGTCATTTTTACATCCTATACAGGGAAATTCTCCATGTACATTACAGGCACCAACACAGGGTCTGCATGACTGCCTGTCTCTGCATGCTGGAGCACTTTACCTGCCTCATTTGTATGCATTTCACCTGCTTATGAGCTGATTTGCATGCCATGGACACTTCTGTGTTCACACACTCATGCATGCCCCTCAGCTCCCTTTACTGGATTGTATATCTGCTTACGTCCATGTAAGCACCATGTCACTATGCCTACAAGGCAAATAAGTCCATTTAGGCTTAATTAAATGCCTCCCACTAAGTTTCTAACCTATCTAAACCTATAGACAGATTATCTAAACTTCAACTTCTCTATCAATCATACCATACTGAATTGACCTTTTTTTACCCATTTTGAGGTCCAAATAATGGGGTGCCACAGTTCCCGAATGGCACCCCTTCATTTCTGAATTTCCCGCCTTTTTTATTTTTAAACTTTTTTTTTGCTTTTTTTTGGAGCTGACATCATCACATGTGTGATAACATCAGCTCCATGAGTAGCCTGCCAGCCTGTCGGAATTGATCTCAAGAGCTCAACATAGCATGCATGCAAGCATTTCCGGCTCTACTCCAGTCAAGCCACGAGTTTTCATCATAGATGGTGGTTCTTCCAGCCCAGGAACAAGCAAGCAGGAATGAATTTTATCTTATGCTGCTGTGCTGCCTGTTCGGATTTCAGGAACAACATGAAATCTATTTTATTATTATGCTGCTGTTCAGGAATGGAATGGATGTATTTTTATTTTATGCAGTGATGAGAAGAACAGAACAAGGCAACAAGCTGTTTGGAGGTATTTATTTAATATTGTGCAAGCCGCAAATTAGTTTGTTAATCATGGTTCTTATGCGGAGGTAGTTTACTATGCTTCAGAAACAGAGGCAGTTCATTATGCTTCAGAAACGGAGCCTCTGTTTCTGACGTATAATAAACTACCTCTGTTTCTGAAGCATAATGATGTCATCTAAGGGAATGGGCAAGCACTGACGCAAAGAAGATGTGTAACTTCAGGGTGGTGGGATACAAAAATTACCTGCATGGAATCCTGGGATCTATTGTCATTATACCAAGAGGCGATCAAAGAAACTTTTTTAAGTTGCTATAGCATCTCAAGCAAGTTGAATTAACTATTTTTGCATGGTTGTTATGTAGTGTATCTTGTGTAGATGAACTGTTCTGATTTACTAAGTTATAGTGGTAGTCATTTTGTTTTGGGAGGGTGGTCTAGTGGTTAAGGTGCTTGTCTTACAAACACAAGGTGCAAGGTTTGAGTCTCCCAATGGATAATTGGTTATGCTTAAAATGGCTCGCAAGGGAAGTTAGCTTAGTACTAACCTATGGTAAGGATTATCTTTAGTATGTGCAAAGTTGCATACAGCGGTGCTTAGAATGGAGCATCACAGTTAAGTACTTTTTAACTTCTTTTTTTCACGATAGATGCAGTCAGCTGCACAGTATGTGTGAGAACTTTAAAGGGTTTTAGTTTTTTTATAACTTATTTGAAAACGAGAAATCTAACAAGATCCCTGTTATTCATAGGTTTCACAGCATCTGGAGGAGGCTGGCACCTCATCCAGTAGTCCTGCCCACTCTGACAGTAGGGCACGCATTCTGTTGTGTGATGCATCTGGTCTTTTCCATTCCCTCATTACAGAGGAACTTTAATATACTTCAGAAATGTTGTAAAACTTTTCACTGGCAAATACTGTTACAGTTGTGTTATAGAGGTCTCATGTTTCATTTTATCTGTTTCTTATAGGGTTCCTCATGGTTTCTGTTCTGTAGTTGTTGTCATTCTTCATTACTACTCAAAGGCTAATCTAGTAAATGTAGGCCTGAAACCATCTTTACTGAACTTGATTCTCTCTGGCTACCTCTGTTTACTTAGCAGGCTGCTCTACAGGTAGTAATGGTGAAATTCCTCGTGTGTTAGTGGCCTGAAGAAGAAGGTGCTAAGGAACATAATGTTAGTCTCTTCTTTACATAGAAACAGATTTCTGTGTGCACCAGTAGTGATGTCCTTTTAGGGGAAAGAGCTTCCTTCAAGTTGATGTGACCAGGCAGTTGGTGTATACATGTTAAAGGGTGCAGGAGGGCTTACCCCTTGCAGAAGCACTTAAACTTAAGTTTTTATCTCTTCTGTGTTGTAAGAATTATTTCTTGGGATTGTGGATTTTGGTGTTTCATAGTAGAATCTCTTTGGCAGTATACAACTGTGTTAAAAAGTTCAGTTTTCAGTTGAATGAGCAGAAAATTAAAATGCAGCAATTGAATCCGATTGTTACTGTGCTTAGAGATAGTAATGGTGCCAACATTTCATTTCTAGGTCATTTCAGTATTGTTGCAGCTTACATATTTTTCATTCCCATAGACTGCATTACTTCACCTGCTTATTCAACACCAGGGGTCTTTACTTCAGTAAGAATGTTTTCTTCTTTACTTAGACAATCAACTCATTGTGCTTGTGGTTAAATGCACTGATTATGTTTTATTTATTTATTCTGTTAAGTCTGAATAGACAGTCTTCAGTCCTGATTACACAGCTCTGTGGTGAGTACATGTCCCATATTACCTCTGTGTTTTCTAAAATACAATGCTGGGTATTCTAATCATGTACTGTGGTGTTATGTTAACATTTAGAAGCACTGTTTTATCATTATACTGCATGTTCAAACTCATGCTGTGCTGTACCACTGATTAGAGGCCTGTAAACAGACTCTACAACAGTGACTGTGTATTTTCTCTGCTTGGTTGAACTACATGAGAGTTGGGACCAGCACTTCCCAACAGCTAATCATGATCTTCTGTCTGTCTGTATGCATGAGGAATACCTGACATCAGAAGTTTCCAGAATAAACTCTTGGAAGAGCTAAAGGCTAATGTATGTCCCCCAACACCTTCTCTTGACCTGCTTGTTTTAGAGTATGATTTTTGTATTTTTTACTGAAATTCTGTTAGTAGAATTTGTGTGATTGGTTAGTTTTTCAATTATCTAGCTGCTTCACTTTATCTTAAAGACTACAGTCTGCCTCTGTTAATATCTTCGTGTGTGTGTGTGTGTGTGTGTGTGTGTGTGTGTGTGTGTGTGTGTGTGTGTGTGTGTGTGTGTGAGAGAGACTGAGACCTGCAAATTGCAGTTATGCCTCTGACTTTGCATAAACATTAATACAAAGAGTTAAGAGGCACTGTGTTTGAAAGCTGATAACCCACAATTCCATTGGAGTGGGAGGGGTTACATAATTATGTATGCAAATTTTATGTTAATCAGCGTACAGATTTGTACCTATTTTTCATGGCCTTTGTCCAGATTTTTGATGTTTTCAGGTTGAGAGGTATGCTATCAATCCAAATCTTACCATAAGCTACTGTAACTAGTATATAATATCTTAACAAACTATTATGATTAGTTCAAATAATCAAAATAATTTAGCACTACAATGCTTATTACTTATCAACCTAGCTTAATAACATTTTATTTTTACAGAAACTAAATATCCGTAGTGTGACAGAAAATAAAATCAAATTAATTTACTGTTTAGATTTTTTATCAAATTTCCCCTTTTTCTTCTCCCCCCTTTTCTTTCTGCTCTATTTTTATATTTTTACTTTACCTTTAGACTACATTATTTATCTTTATTCCACAGTGATACCGTATTGCTAACTACCTATTTTGTCCATAAATCATTATATGCCAGGCATGTACATAAATTACTTTAGTTAAACCTGTTATGAGTTATATTTTTATGTACCACTGAACATTTCCTAATTACTACTTATTATAATAAAGTAATTTATTACATATACCATTTTAAAAGTCTCTACTTTATTTTTTCTGCTTTCTTTTCCACTATGTAGCTTGCTTCCATTTGTGGTTCATATGAAGACAACTGTAATCACTTCATTTCCAGCTTGTATTAACCAAATGTCAATTTCTATAACACCGGTTTATATCTTCTCTATGTCTTACATTTCCTCGTGAACATATATATTTGACATTCTTACTATGAGTGGAGTCTTTTAATCATTTCATAGCATGTTTTCATTTCTTTTTTCTATACACGCATATATATATACATTTATATAAATTCATATTTACATACACACACGCACACACACACACAACACTAAACTAGGTATAAATCCCTATGTCACAAGATGGGTTGCCAACTGGCTCATGGACAGAACCCACACTGTGAAAGTAGAGGATTCCAAATCTGACATCAGACCAGTGACAAGTGGAGTACCACAGGGTTCAGTCCTGGGTCCTCTCCTGTTTGGTATCTACTTCTCTGAAGTGCAGGCCAACACAGAAGGTCTTTGGCTAACAAAGTTTGCAGATGACTGCAAACTAGGAGCCATAATCGAAACTCCTAACGATGTGGACAAACAACTACAGAAGGGCCTCACTGAGACAGATACTTGGTGTCAAAGCCATGGCCTGAAGCTCAATGCCAAAAAGTGTATTGTCATCCCCTTTGGTAAAAACTCTGCACCCATGAACTACCACATAGCTGGTAGTCTACTTAATGCCGAAAATGTGATAAGAGACCTTGGGACACAGGTGGACAGTAGTCTCTCCTTTGATAATCACATCGCCACAGTGGTCAGGAAATCCTTCTATGTGGCTCATCTCATCACAAAAGGATTCTCATCCAGAAAAAAAGAGGTCATTGCTCCCCTCTACTCATCACTCATTAGACCCATTATAGAGTACAACGCCCCTTTTGGTATGTACCTCACAAGACATCTACAACAACTGGAAAGACCACAGAAATACCTCACAAAGAGGATTACTGACCTGAAACAGATGCCCTATGCAGACCGTCTCAAAAAACTACAGCTTTACTCCATCGCATATTGCCTACTCAGGGGTGATCTCTGCCTAACATACAAAGCTATGTCAAACCCAGAGCTGTTGGACATGCTCCACTTAAAAAAATCCCAATCCCTCCGAGCTACATGCTCTAGGGACCTTAACCTTGTCACCACAATAAGCAGAACATGCTGGAGGGATAGATTCCTGTCCCAGAGACTTCCCATACTCTGGAACAGACTACCTATCTATGTCAAACAGAGCTCCTCATTAGCACTCTTCAAGAAAAATCTTGATGATTGGATGGGAAATGGGAAATTCACCCCGGGGATCACTTCTGTGGCTCTGCTCGACAGGGGCACAGGAAAATAATTTTCTTGGGTGGTGAAAGCCAGGGTACATTTTTTGGCTAAGCTTGTATGGACCCTAGGGCCGATAGCCTAGTACCTACCTATGAACCTATAAATATATATATATATATATATATATATATATATATATATATATATATATATATATATATATATATATATGTAAACACGGGTCTCAGACTGATGCTCGACGGTGCTTTTCACCGAAGGCTTAATGGCCGGACATACTTATGCAAAAGTTTTTAACTGAAAAAAGCACTTTTGAATATATATGTCTGCACCCAGAGGAAGTCGTGGGGGAATGACTGTTGTGGAGATCATACTACGGTGCAGGTAAGGGAATTTTTTCCTTTTCCCCACTGTAGTGCAATCTCAGAATGAGAATATTAAAGTAGGAGGAGTGCATAAACACGTTTTTATTGTTTTTTTTTTTTTTTTTTTGACGCACTTAAACAAAAGTGCTTTTTTGGTAAAAGCACTTTTGTTAAAGTGTGTTTGGTGTTGTTGGATTTGGCTAGATCCATAGAAATACATATATATGCATATACATAGATACAAACCAACACAAATTCATGCAAACATGCCTACATATCCCTACATACAAGTCCATACATATAAGCAACTCATTTGTTTAACTTTTATATTTTCCTAGCTTTATAACCAGTCAATAAGCAGAAAACTAATTAAGCTTCTATTATCCTATAACAAAAAGCACCCCAGGAAACAGATTACCTGTCAATCTGATGCTACCCGTCTTCTTTTCCTATGACCTTTCCTGTGAAAGTACATGGTATTCCTCACATATTTTTTAGAAGCCTACAAGCAGTACATCAATCTCCAGTCTTTGAAATTATCTAATTATCTTTAAATTTCCAGTTGAGATCATTTTGAGAAAATCTTCAAATCCCACCTCCAAAGCATTTTATCAATCATACCTATGGCCAATTTAAAACTAAGAACTAAGAAGTGAACTCTTCTGTTATATCCTATAGCACATTATACCCATATTTATTTAATTATCTAAATGTGAAGTGCCATAATTATGAGTATAAAAACACGTGTCTATATATACAAGTAAACACATATATACACAACCTCATCTGCATGTTTACATGGGTGAAAAGCTCTGATTGTTTAATATCATTTAAATAAATTATAAAGTACTTCTATGCTCACCTACTCAACACCCTTTATTGAAAATTATAACAAATGTACAACTTTTCTGGCACAATTGAATATGTTTACTTTAAATTTCAATTCAGCAATACCCCTTTTTATCACCCTTAAATAATCTGTCTCACCAATTTAGTTTCTACCTTCCTCTTACCATTTCAGAGTTTGTGTGTTGAGAGATGTTGCTACTTTTAAAAACAACATTGATGATATAAACTATATATTATCACTTCTATAATTATTTGCTTCCTTGGAATATTGCTACCTGACATCTAATGTAGACCATAACTAGTGATCCCCTCTATTGTACAAAAAACTAATAATAATAATAACTGATTCCCCTGCACACTTAAAATTCTTCCTACTGATCTTATGTATTATGTGTAAAGCACTAACGTACCTGCCAAAAATCACCATACAATAAACTACAGTAGCACCATATTCACTTTAGCTATAGAATATATTTTAAGCATATCGGTATAATATGAGTATTAATGCATTTGAAGTCAGACAGAGAGAAAAAAAACAGAAGCTATACATCATCATACACACTGCACACAGATCTCACTAAATAAAGCTGCACATGATCTCAATCAACGGTGTACACCATGGGCAGTTGTACCTGCAACAACACTTGCTGAAACAAAATTAAGATAAAAAACAATTGTACACTGAACAGTCCAACAATAACATTTATTAAATAATAACACCAATTAGCACATATGGTTACTATCTTAGCTCTGCCTTCATTTTCCTATCCTCTCCCTACAATAGGTTCATAGGTTCATAGGTTCATAGGTTAGTACTAGGCTTTCAGCCCTAGGGCCTATACAAGCCTAGCCATAACAATTCCCTGGTTATTTCTTCCCACATTATTTACTTTCCTGGACCCCTGTCTAGCAGGGCGACTGACGTGATCCCTGGGGTGAATTTCCTTTCTCCCATCCAATTGTCAAGGTTCCTCTTGAAGAGGTCCGAAGAGGCACTCTGCTTGACATGTATGGGCAATCTATTCCAGAGTCTGGGGAGTCTCTGGGTCGGGAACCTATCCCTCCAGCATGTTTTGTTTATTGTGATGACAAGGTTTACATCCCTGGAGCGTGAAGCTCTGAGGGATTGGGATTTCTTTAAGTGTAGCATGTCCAACAGCTCTGGGTTTGACATGGCCTTGTATGTTAAGCAGAGATTGCCTCTGAGTAGACAGAATATAGCTGGAGTTTTTGGCATCTGCTTTAGGCCTGTGATTCTTTTAGTGAGGTATTTCTGAGGCCTTTCCAGTTGTTGCAGATGTCTTGAGAGGTACATACCAAATGGGGTGTTGTATTCTATAATGGGTCTAATGAGGGATGAGTACAGTGGGACAATGACCTCCTTTTTCTGGATGAAAAGCCCTTCGTGATGAGGTGTGCCACATAGAAGGATTTCCTGACTGTTGTGGCGATGTGGTTATCAAAGGTGAGACCACTGTCCACCTGTGTCCCTAAGTCTCTTATCACACTTTCTGTGTTTAGTGTACTGCCACCTATATGGTAATTCATGGATACATGTTTTTCCCAAAGGGAAAACAATACATTTCTTGGCATTGAGCTTGAGCCCATGGCTCTGGCACCAAGCATCTGTTTCTGTAAGGCCCTTTTGTAGAGTATCCACATCATTTGGGGATTCAATAATGGCTCCCAGTTTGCAGTCATCTGCAAACTTTGTTAGCCAGAGTCCCTTAGTGTTGACCTGTACTTCAGAGAAGTAGATGCCAAACAAGAGCGGCCCCAGGACTGAACCCTGAGGTACTCCACTTGTCACTTGTCTGGAGCTGGATTTGGAGTCGGCTACTTTTACAGTGTGGGTTCTAGCATGTCTGCATCCTCCCATCTCTCTTAATAAAGAAAAACAAAACCACTGCAAATCTAAAGCACACAGTCTAATTGTGTCTCCATCAAATGATATCTAGAAAGCACACAATCAGATGTGAAAAACCAAGGAAGAGTCTGAAATCACCTACATAATGCTCAGTGTCATCCCTCTATCTGGCACCAGTCCTTAGCACCTAGGTTCCTGCTACCGTTCATCTTTCCACACAGCAACATTATGGTATGAAATTAGCCGCCAAATTGTTCCAAGAGTCCTGTACACACACAACCTCACAATTTTATTTAAAAGTAGGATTCAGGTCATGTATTTAACAACAGATACCTTCTTAAGAGTAATCTTATGGACCTAGAATGTTGAATTCCAAGTTACCACTATATAAACCAAATTAACAGCTCTTAACTGTAATTCAAATTGCAAGATGGCAGAGCAACATCATTACTTTCTTGGAATTACATTTGCATTTATCTGAAGTGGAGCTTTTCTGAGGTAACTAAATATGTTTTACAGTCTTGAGACTGAAGTGTTTTAACTTTTACACAGTATTAATTTTACATTTGGAGCTGCCAATATTTCAGACGTGCTACAGCTAAGCAGCTTCAACACTTTAAATCACTTTCATGGCATCAATAAACATTTAATAGCTTAACTCAAACAAAAATGTCAGCACTTCATAGACAACACTTGAAACAATATTTACAGAGTATAAATGAAATTAAATGCATTACTATAGTTTCAAAAGCCAGTACAAACTCAAAGACCTTTTAACTTTGTAGCACAGAATTATATATATGACTTACAGCTAAGTTTTAACATAGGCATTTTCTTGTCATGTCCATTCTACACATACACACATATAGATTTATTTTATTTATTTTTTATTTTATTTTACATTTGTTGACCCGGCTAGTCCAGCTGGATAATTTCCATTTTCAGTGGAGGCCCGGGGAGAAAAGCTCCACAGAATTAAAACAAAGGTTATACAAAATTGAAGATTATCTATGAGTTCCTTTAACAGATATTAAGTTACAATGGATAGTTATTAGTCTGGATCAAGAAAAATAGAACACATAGAATACTATTGAGACATTGATTATATCTAGAACTACACTCCATACAAATCATTGCATACATATTAGTTTATATACAATATATAATTTTTTTTTTTTATTTTTTTTTTTTATTTTTTTTTCTTGAGAACAGTAGAAACTGTAGAGTCATTAGGATGTTTGAGAACACAGAGAAGGATTGCAGTTGAGAAGTGAGGAAGAATGATAGTAGGAGGTATTAGGTTTCTCAGTCGGGATTGGTACAAGAGCAGAGCCAGAAGTTTGTAAGATGTGCAAGAAGTTGTTTTTTAAAAAGATCAAAGGAGCCTATTGAGGTAATGTGGGATGGGAGGTTATTCCATATTTTGCCTACTGCGTTGGGAAAAAGGCAGTTACCTGCAGAGTTGGTAATTCGAGTTGTTTTGACTTGAAGCTTTGTTGTTTCAGGTTATTATAAGGGCTCAGAAGATTAGTGAGAGCAGGTGTTTTAGATGGTTGATATAATATGTTATGTGTTATTAGGAGTTGTTGATATATAATCTTGTTGGGAAGTTCCAACCAGTGTAATTGTTTTAAGTTTAGACAGTGGTGTGTTCTATACTGGGATGCTGTGGCAAAGCGAGCTATATTGTGGTAGGATGTCGTAAGTTTCTTTAGGTTACTTTTGAGAGGTTAGTGTAAATAGAGGAGGCATACAATAGAGTCGAGATGAGATGTGTTTGTGCTAAGGTGGTCCGTGCTTCAGGTGTTAGGTAGGGTTTGATTCTGTATAGTGAGCCAATTTTTATTGAGTGCTTTTATGGTGTTGTTGATATGGTAATCATAGCTTAGATTATTATCAATAGTAACACCAAGTAGTTTGGTTGATAAGTCTGGGGAGATGAGGGAGTTATCACCTGCAGTAATAGAGGTTGTGTAGATTTGTGTGTAGGTGAGAAAAGTAGTAGTTTTGTTTTCTTGGGATTGAGGAGAAGACATCTTTTGAGAACCAGTGTTCGATAGAAAAGGTAGCTTGTGTGAGTGAGTGGAGTTCAGATTGAGTGGAGGCTGTGCAAATAATTGTGGAATCATCTGCATATTGTATACATGTAGTGTTTTGGATAGATGCTTGGAGGTCATTAATAAAGATAGAGAATAGGAGTGGGCCTAGTATGGATCCTTGTGGGACTCTTAAAGAGATAGGTAGTAGTGAAGATAGACAATTTTTCCAGTGTACTGCTTGTTGTCTGTTTTCGAGATAAGAAGAGAACCAGGTTAAGGAGGAGGTATCCAAAGCAAGGGATTTTAATATGTGTAGTAGAAGTGTGTGGTTGACCATGTCGAAGGCTTTTGACAGGTCTAGGAAAAGAGAAGAGGTTAGTTTGTTGTTGTTACGATTACAGTTGATGGTGTTGGAAAAGGAAAGTAGAGCAGTGGTAGTACTATGTGAAGGTCTAAATCCATGTTGAGTATCTGCAAGTAGATTGTTTTGAAGGAGATGGGTGAGTAGTTGTTTGTGTATGCATTTTTCCATGATTTTAGCTAGTGGAGATAGTAGTGCTATAGGACGAAAGTTTGAAAGGTCTGTGGCTTTGCCTCCTTTGTGTAGGGTATGATATGAGATATTTTCCAGATTGAGGGAAAAGTACTTTCTTTTATGGATCTGTTTATGAGGATGGAGACAGGGTAGGCGATAGCTTTGGCTGTTATTTGAAGAAATTCAGCTGGAAGGTTATCAGCTGAGGGTGTAGTAGATTTAAGTTTTTGTAAAAGAGATTGTATGTAGGAGGTTGGTATGGGTTGAAGTTGCAGGGTGGAAGGCAGTTGTCACTGTTATTTAAGAGCAGTTGGGAGGAATCAGGGGTTAAGTGGTTAGCTAGATTTTGTATGGAAGTAGTAAAGAAGGTGGATCTAAGTTTTGTGGGTTTGGTGTAACTACTTTGCCTGGGGTAAGAAGATTATTGATAGTGGACCAAAACTTTTTGGTTCTTTTTGTGATTGTTGTAGTTCAAGGTAATATTTTTATCTGCAAGTATAGCTTTTGGTTTTATTTCTGAGTTCTTTGAAGATTTTTCTGGAGGACCGCCATTTTTTCCATGATTTATTTCTAAGTATAATTGTTTGTTTGGTATTAGAAGTTAGCCAGGGTGCTATTTTGGTCTTTGTTCTAAATGATACGTTTTGGGGCATGTTGATTCAGGATGGCCAGGAATGCTGAGTTGAAGTGTTCAACAGCGTTGTTGAGTGAGAGATATTTGAGAGGGGTCCAGTTGTATTGTGACAGTTCTGTTAGGAATCCTTCAGGATTAAAGTGTTTTTTTGAATATATTGTTTTATGTGAGGTAGGTAGGTTTAGCTTAGTTTTGGCCCTAATAACATAAGTGAGTGAGTGATCACTAAGATCTTCTGGAAGGATACCAATTTGGTAGTTTTGTAGGGGGGAGTTTGTAAGAATCCAATCTAAGGTGGTTTCTTTGTTACTTTTATTATTTATTCTAGTTGGACTGTCAATAAGTTGTTCGAAACCAAAAAGATTTATGTGGGAGGTGGGGTTAGCATTGCTACAAGAATTCCAGTCGATGTTAAAGTCCCCAAGAAATAGTGTTTCTTGAGGGAGGTTTATAAAGAGGTGTTCAAGAAGTTGTTCTAAGATGGGGATATTATTTCCAGGGACAGATGATGTTTATAGATTTAGTGTTGTTAATTTGAATTTTGGAACCAATTATTTCGGCATTAATATTTTGGTTAAGGGTAAGGTCCAGAAGAGTAAGCTTTAGTTGTGTTTTATAAAGAATAGCTACTCGATCAGATCTGAGAATGCTATATCCAGGTGGGGTAATTTCAATGTCTTTAATAGAGGGCTTTAGCCAGGTTTCTGATAAGCATAGGATGTCAAAGTTGTTTACTTCTAGAAGGGCATGCAGTTGACTGATTTTGTTGCAGATACTACGTATGTTGAGATGGGCTAAAGATAATAAGTCAGAGGATGCAGTGGATGAGGGGGAGAGAGAGGGTGGATGTGAGTTGTGTATGTTTTGTTGGAGGTTAGAGGGCCTGGGTTGGGTTGAATGTCTCCATCTTGTAGTAGATGGAGGATTATAAGATAGTTTTCAGGTGTATGTTTTATAATTGTGTCGAATATTTTCTTTCCTTTAGTTTGTAGTAGTTTGCAGTGTAGTACCCTATGGTATTTGGGAAGTAGGTATGTGGATTGAGAGGTGGAATGAAAGATGGAAGGGAGTAGGGATGTTACAGGTCTACTGGTATGTTTAGAGAGTGTTCATAGGAGGTTAGGAAGTAGGTGGTTATGAGAAAGACTAATAATAAGAAGGAGATAGGAAGTTTCATTTGTGACTGGGGCATAGTGGAAGTTTTAAAGAGGTAGTTGTGAGTCAGTGTGATATTCTAGGATGGATATCTATATCCATATAATATGGATATCTATATCCATATTATATATTTTTATATATGGGTCTACTTCAGTAGACCAAAATTCCATTTAATCGAATCTTACTTAACCAAGACGACAACACCGAAACAGAGTAACCAGAAAAGGAGGCACTTGACCAACATGGCGAAATTTACCCACGTCCCCACTATATATAGTGCGATCTCAGAGTTGGTATATTTAGTTAGCAGGGTGTGACATGCATTGATGTGTTTGTTTTCTTAATATTGGCCAACTGCCTCCTTTCCCAGATTAAAATTCTGGTGATATGAAGGTTTGTTGAAATAAGGTTTTGGTGTTGTTGTCTCAGTTAAGTAAGATTTGATTAAATTGATTTGAAGTCTCAAAATGTTAAAAATAATAGCAATGGGATTTTCATGAGTAACACAGGAAAAAAAACAGTATCACTGTAATAACTGGAAGTAAAAATATGAACCAATTCCTATATTTGGCATATACTATGGAGTTGTACAATAATGAATTGTATTAATTGCCTCAGGTAGTTTATTATTTTATTTTCTGTTTGATTCCTTTGCCAAATATATTAAAACCTCATAGCCTAATAGTAAATAAATAAATAAATCAACTTATGGTAGAATTTCATCCACTCTTAGAGAGTAACGTTCAGACAACTAGGAAATCTCTTTTCTTTTTCAAAACTGTACAGTCTTTAAATATATATATATATATATATATATATATATATATATATATATATATATATATATATATATACTCTTTACATCATTTGAAAAGACCCACCTCAGAATCTTAGATGTGTTCTGTGTGGAAGTAAATTGAGTTGTTCAATGCATGATTTAATACTGACTTTTAGTCATTTCACAGTGGTGAGTTGATAATCTTGTCACCTCTTTGCAAGAGGTCCTCCAGTTTGATGCACCAGTACCTTCTGTGTAGAGAGTGCATGTTTTCCCTGTATTTACACAGGTTTTCTCAGGGTGCTCTGATTCCTTTCAACATTTCAAAGACATGAAGTAGGTGAATTGGACATATTAAATTACCCATAGGTATGAGTGTATGTGTGTGTGTGTGTGTGTGTGTGTGTGTGTGTGTGTGTGTGTGTGTGTGTGTGTGTGTGTGTGTGTGTGTGTGTCTGTGTGTGTGTGCAGTATCAAAGAACAACTATTGTTTGGCAACACAATGGTATAAACATTGGTTTTAGATACTAATCACTGTTGATGTAACACCCTGACCCCTTGTGCAAAAACATAGGGTGATGGATGGATGGATGGATGGATGGATGGATGGATGGACCATCAGCTCTGTATATCACAGCAGGGATTGTTTGCAAATAATCTCCTCCTTCCTTTTCATGTTGCTGTGAAATCACTGCAAAGTGTAATAATTTCAAATCTCATTTCCATTCATGAAAGCAAATGAAATCAAAGTAAAAATTTAAAGTCTTAATGTAAGGGTGTGTCAAAGCCCACTCTAATGTATGTACTTTGTCAGCTTTAAAGCTGTCACAATTGTTGCACTACAGGGAGGAGGGAATTTTCACTCATTTGATTTAAATAAATTAGAATGTACTTTTGTACCTAGTGATATTTTCAGGAGCATCATTTTATTTGTATTGTATATGTTTTGTTATACTTTTCCCTAAAAACTCTAAATCCGATTATGACCACCCATGTCCCCGATTGCAGTTGCTTAAAAAAATATTAAAAGCACCATCTTTTATCAATATGTGGTGCATTACAAAACTGATGTAATTTGGCTAACTGTAGAAAATGTTGTTCAGCTCATTTTGCAAGTTATGTATAACATAATTCATCTAAATGTAATATAATGGTACAAACTTCACATTAACAGATGATGGACATTTTCTCATATTATCACTCTGTCATGTTTACAGATCATTTTAAAATATATCAAGTTACAATCCATCAAATTCAGCAAGCAGCCATGCAGAAATAAGTTATTCCTGCACGCCAGGGGCTGTTACTGTTCAGCACAGCAGGGTGCCATGCATATGTATGAAGGCACACTGCTGTGCTGAAAAACGGACACAGTTCCATGTACGAGCAGAGGACTTGTGACTGAGAGCAGAGCTCTCACAATACACATACCCCCTTGCACTCCAGAATTGCCGTTCGGCAATTTAAAATGAGCGAGAATGCTAATAACACCTCCAACCCATCAGGGTAAGAAATCTGGACAAAGCCATAAGGGACAATCATCCCTACCAAGCCAAAAGTTGATAAAACAGATTTAGCATAAGCACATAGTGCACACCTCCCAACCTGTCAGAGTAAGGAATGTGGACAAAGCCATAAGGGACAATGGTCCCACAAAGCAGAAAGTTGATGGAATAACAGGTTCAGCATTAGAATGGATATTCTGAAGGGTACAAATAAAAAAGAAACACAACAAATAAATTATATACATGCAATAATATTTACGAATAGCTGTGCAGGTGTGCCCATTGCTTAGCTATGCTTAGTCCAGCTGAAACGGCACGATAAGTTAAAATGCAATAGACATCCAGCATAAGTGCAATAGTATAGTGGTTAAAGCGTATGTCTTGCATGTAGTCATTTATGGTTCGAGCCTCATGAAAGCCATTACCATTTTGTATGTGTAAACATTAAAATTTTATTTTATTGCATATTTATGTAAGTAGTAACTGATTTTTCTCAACCAGAGTAGTGCATTAGACCCAGATGTGAGGTGTCAGTGTAATAAAGTAGTGAAACCCACATATAAACACAAGTGCCCCATACAGTATAGTCATACAAGAATAAATTAATCACAGCACATTGGGGGACATCCGGGAAGGTAAATAAATCTATATTATGTAATGAATGATGAATCAATCCCATACATGTGTTAGACCAATATAATAAAACATAAGCAATGCTAAGCAGTGTACAGCTATGTTGACCAGGTGTAAGCATTGTGTACATATGAATACTAAGCAATGACTAGCCCAGCTAAGTGGAGTTGCCCATTGGTATGCAATGCTGAACCTGCCCCTTTAAGCACTGCTAACTTTAGCTAAGCAGGTTTGCCTGTAGCTTAGCTTAGCTCAGCATTTTCAAAACCATCCAATCTTGGTAAAGGGTGGGAAATTGGCTGTATTTAAACCCCTCATGTGGGAATACAGCTCATAACTGGTTGTAGCTCTCCACTGTAGGCAGTATGGCAGGAATTGGAGAGAGCATGCACTTCCAGGCACAGCTTTTGGTCATACAAGAGACCAAGGTCATGGTAGGACTCCTGGTAAAAAAACATGACATGAGACTGCTGCAGGACCAGTACCAGGGCTCCCAATATAAAGCAGAAGCCTGGAAAAGTCTCACCCATGATCTCACCAGTGCCACTAGTATCCCTTGGACTGGTGAGCAGGTCCAGCACCACTATGCTGACTTGAAACGGAGGAAGAGGGAGCTTTTGGATTAGTGGGTCCAAGAAGCAAGAGACAGGGAGATGTCCCAGCAGAGTATAAGTATTCATAGCAATAATTGTTTACCAAAGTCCAGCCTGTGTATGTGATGGATAGGTATGCATAAATGTTTCTCTATTTTCATTACAGCTGCAGCTGAGCGGGCTGTGAACCCAGAAGCCCATGTCAGCAGGTTGCAAAGGCTGCATCTCGAGGCTGGTGAGTAACAATCCTGCTTGTAGTAGTCATACCAAATAAATATAAAGGAGTAAAATGTCACCTGACACTATAAAATGTGTATGGTTTCTACTGAATAAACCAGACAGTATGACAGTAATAGTCCCATATAGGTCATATTTAAATGAAAGTGTAACTGCCTGCCAATAAAGCTCTAAATCCTGGACTGGTTGTGTTTACTCTGGTATTGTATGGCCTCACATGTTGCATTCACCAAGATCTGGTATGTGAATAGTACTGTTGTGTCAAATGTTTTTCACACTGTGCTACATAAAAAAATATGTCTAAGAATGTCTGTATAAGAATGTTGTAATTACAAGGTCAGATTGTACAACCAAGCGAGACTTAGAAAGAAAACACTGAAGGACAAAACAGCACCTTCTAAACAGCTCACTCTGATAAAACACAAATTGCTGTCTTTTTACCACACAGAGCCATGGTTCAAATCTCAGGAGTGGTAGTAAGCTGTATGCATAATCATACCTCTCAACTGCACAGATTTGTGCAGAATGTCCAGATATTTGCCTCATATTTTTGGCCTGCTCCTCTATTTTCCTGGCAAATCACTGGGATAATCTCACGAAATAATGACATACATTTGAGTTTCAGACTTCAGATCCTTCAGAAAATTTATATTAAAACAAATCCTGCTACTCTAGCAGCTTTCTAAAAGTTTATAAGAGCAATATTTAAAATATGTCCCTATTTGTACCCCCCAGTTTGTCAAGCTCTGTACAGATGTTTTGCATTAGGAAGTTGAGAGGTATGTGCAGAATTATAATTAGGAATATGTGAATATGTGTAGAAACAGTCAGGTAGTGTTAACAAACATTCCTTCCACAGGTCTACCAGGTAAGAGAAGTACAATTTAGCTATAAGACAGCTGAAGTATGCACTGTGTACAAACATACCACTTCCCAAACCAAGGCCATAGGGTATTGTAATAATACCTGCAGAGTAATGATTAGAGCAATGATCATTAACGTTGTGAGTACTGCAAGGATATACAAGTTAATTGACATCTCTGTCTCCCTCCCCACCATATCTGCAACAGTAATCTAAACACACAAATCAATGGGAATGATTTACACCAAACCTACTGTTGGGACATATGTCCTATTGTTCAACAAATACTGAAATGTGTTTCTATTAATGTTCCATGCTGACTTACTATCATTGGTGGCCTGTTGGTATCAATGTAACCTGTATGACGTTGTAATGGCCACTGTGGTTCCATATATGCATGAGTTCTGTTTGCTATGCAACTGTTCCAAATCTGTTGTTTTGGGTTAATGGGAATATCTCTGCATGCTGATATAACTAATCCTGGATTGTGCTGACTATTACTAACCCATATTATGTTCTAAAACTGTAAGACCATAGCACAAATTTGGAAGGCCGGTCCAAGCAGACCCACCTCTCCCACCTCATCTGGCCATGGCACTGGGTCCCAGCATGTCTGGGACCCACCCCAGTACCTCCTCATCTGCTGGTCCTGCACCACCTTCAGGTGGAAATGCCTCAGGGGATGGGGCTCACCCCCCCCGGGAGTTGGCGTGGACAGGATCCTGTCACCCAAAGCCAGGTCTGGGGTTTCATCTAAACACCAGCTTGAGGGCAGTGTGGTTCAATTAGAGGGTCAGCCTGCCTCTCCAGCTCAGCCCCCAGCACAGCTACCTTTGGGGCTGTGAAGGTGCAATGGTGACTGCCCATGTTTCCATTTGGGGGCTCATGGGCTTCCAATTTCCAAACACCCCTCCCTCTCCAAGGTGTTTACCTCCACGTGTCATATACTGCCCCTGTATGCTGTCGTGCCTGTCTTCCTACCCAACCTACCTCTCCAAATATACCTAATATCCTTCAACAACATCCCACTCTTACTATAAAAAAGGGCAATCTGTTCACAAAAAAAAAAATTTGCCCTATACATAGCTGTCTATTTTGCACACATGTCCACTGGACACATGTAGTCTGGTCTAACTGGCTTCACAACACTCTTTTGTTGTCCTCGGTCCTCTATCAGGGGTTTGAGTGTCCAATTATACCTACAAATTCAGTATATATGCACAGCTGTTGCTGCAGAAGAAATGGACAGCTATGGACCTTCCCTATATGGATCTTTCCCTCTGCATGCTCCCTTTTTCACCACTTTCCTATCACCCCTTTTTTCTTTTCGTTTAAAGAAATTAGCACTGGGTTAAGTGGGCATAAGCAGTTTTAAGCAGGAGTAAGTGGGATTAAGCCTGTTTGCACTGTGCTAAGCAATGCCTACACAGATTAAGCACTTTTAAGGCTGTCTGTAAGCATATTTAACTGGAAGTTAGCACTGCTTACCGCCATGCAAGGCCAGCAAACCTGCTTACAACTGCTTAAAAGTGACTTAATCACTCTGTATCTAATAGCCCTTTTTCTGCCCAGCAACAAAATAATCAGCCCTTGCAAGTCTTGAACCCAAGACCTTGCACACCATAGCCACAGCAAGTTATCACTAAGTCATTTGAGGTGTAGATATGAGTGACGTTTTCTCAAACATATCATGCAGCACAGTTGTTCAACATTAGGGAAATGTATTTATATATGTGTGTGTGTGTGTGTGTGTGTGTGTGTGTGTATATATATATATATATATATATATATATATACATATATATATATATATATATATATATATATATATATATATATATATATATATATATATATATATATATATATATATATATGTGTGTGTGTGTGTGTGTGTATGTAGTGTATTTGGAAAATCAGATACACACTCTGAACATCTCACTGCAAAACATCTGACCAAAGGCACTGTAAATGAGGGTGAAAGGGCTGAAAATAGGGATCTCTTGTAATTATTGCCATTATCCCTTCCTCCACAGCTGAACTGTTCTGCTTTGCCACAAAATAACCAGCCCTTGCTAGACTTAAACCCAGGACCCTGCACAACATAGCCACAAGTTACTACTAAACCATCTAAGCCGTAAGATGTTGGGATGATTTCTCTAACATATCATGCAGAACAGTCAGTCTACCATAGGGAATGTACAATGTGGAAGTACTAAACATTCTAATGATACATATACACACACACACACATATATATGTCTAATTCTTTCCTACAAATGAGAATTATTGCATGAAACATATATCCACACACAATGCAAAGGACATGACGCCACACAGTTTGTATACATATAAATGTTTGTGTACTATTTCAGTTGTTTATGCCATTTCTTATAGCAGTTAGGTGTTTGAAATGCATATGATACAGTAAGCTGCAAAACATAACATACTTTGCTGTCTAGGCCAAGTAGTACAACAGTAAAAAACACACTTGCCTGGAAGACAAGAATCAATCAACACTTAATTACAGCTTCCAACTACACTCTGTAGTCAAGACCCTAGGGGGAAAGTATCAATTTTCACAAATTAAATGTATCCATTACATAACAATGCTTAACTTAAAATGTCACTATCACACTGACCAACAGAACTGTGTGCAAGACAGTAAGCTCTAACCCATCACTGTTCCTATGGTGAAATGTATGAAAATGTACAGCCATATACCTTTATGCTTCTTATTACTGATATTCCTCACATGTTGTAACAGCCTAGGTTAGAAACATTTAATACTCCTCCCCCATAAAATGTCTTACAAGGGCATATAACAGTGTTCTCTATACACTGACCTCCTGACTGTACATGGTCATACATGTTTTGTCCAGCTGTAGTCCTCATATATATGGACACTACCCCACAACTTGTGTGTGAGTTCACAACATCACTGGAATGATAGCAGGAATGTCAGCACTAAATAATGATAGACCATACCGATCAGCCTCTTACTGCATGACATCTGGACAAAGACTGGTATAAAGATGGAGGACAGAGGCTGAAACACAGGACCATATTTTAAATATTGCTGTTAAACACTGTGAAAGTTGCTGGTGTTACAGGATTGGTTGCAACATACCCTTACTCAGGAATATGAGGTCAGAAACACAAATGGATGTTGCCATGTACTGATAGCAATCAATGGAGAGAATGCCACTGATATGTTAGGGACAAGACCCTTGTGGAGAACAAACAAAACATAACAGCCAATTCCCTGGCCATCATGTGGATAGGCCCACAGTTGAGAGCTATGCAGACAGACTGTATTCCATGCAAAACTAGCAAGTACACACAAATCCTGTAAAACTAGCAGTATTCAATGCATATAACAGCAATACTCACACACTGTCCCTAGGTCTGGAACCTTATACAAACATGTAGTTGGCCTGTATCCACAAGTCCTGTTGTAAGAGGTATTCCTATCTGCTGTCTGTAACTCTGCTGCCCCCACACATAAAGGATGTCTTCCATACAGGAAAGGTAAAGGGTCAACACCCACATGATTTAGTTATTTATAGTAGTGGGTTGCTATGACATTGGCTGTTGGAAGAACTACACAGCTGCCTGCATGCATTTAGCAAGTGGAGAACAGCAACTGGTGCAGAGGCCATCATCTTAACATGAGCATCACCTACAAATGCCATGCTTCAACCTATTCAAACAAGCTTGATCCCAGTAGTGGAGAGAAAGAAGAAAAAAAAACACAAACAAAACCTCAAAATGAGAAGTAAGAAACAAGAGGACATCCAGTACACAGAAGTAACCTGAAGATAAACCAGGTATGTGAAACATGTAAGCTTGTAAATGAATGTAGTACTTGGTCTGTAATAATGGGATAGATGATTATGAAAGATGTATATGTGCCATCAATACTTGCTGTAATGATGTCTTGCTGAACAAATGCTATGGACATAGCATCTGGCTCTGTCTGCCATGGGCCATACCTGTCAACTGTGCAGATCTTTACAGAATGTCAAGATTTAGCCATCATGGTGTTTGTTCTGTTCCTCCAAATATCTATATTAGACTGGCAAATATCTGGATATAGAAGTAATGAAGTCATGACAGACACATGAATTTCGGACGCCACCACCTTCAGAACAGTCATGGTAATGCAAAATGTATCATGCTACAAACTTCATAGGTTTGTAATAGGCATATCTATGATCTGTCCCTATATATCCCACCCGATGTTAGGGTTTCTCCACATGTGATGCTCTAAGAGATGGATAGGATGGGTCAGAGCTGAGGAGCCTGACACACACTGGGAAAGGACAGCTCACATATGCCAACCACTAGTGTGTCTGTCAAACAGTCATGTCTGTGCCACTGCTAGGCTAGTTAATGGGATGTTGCCCATATCCATATGTTACCTGCTGTGAATATGAGTATTATACATGTTTGTATTGTAAATGTAGGATACCTATATAGGGCATGAGCATAGTAAAGCACTGTTGCAGATGTGTTTGTTAAACTGCATGTGATATATTGAATTAATAACATTCAACTGTACAATGTTCTTCTAGACAATGTTCACAGTTGTGGCAGGCATCTGTAATCACTTACACATATACTTGTGTTATGGCAGCTATACTAATACTTTATCAATATTGACTTCCCTGTTTTGTCACCCAGTGATGTGGACTAATGACCAGAAGTCCTAGTATAGAAGGTTGAGACGTATGATTGAGCTGCAAGACTGTAAATACAGTGTCCCATAATAATATAGAACACAAATGTATACCAGGTATCCTCTGAGCATGTGTATGTATGTGTATGTTCAGCTGAAAGGCACAGAAGTAATAACATGGGTCACAAGCAGTCGGGAAAATATGATGTGCATGTTGCACATGTGTAATATCACTATCACTGCATACAACAAAATAAAATGTGTACTGCTACTGATTGTTGCATTGCCATGACACTGATATGGGTACTACAGCAGGCATGCTTATCACATAGTAATCAGAGAAATGTACAACTGTGTTATGACCCACTGTCCATGCCTACCAATAACATCTATATCAACACCCATATACACTGGATATCAAAGTGTATACACTCCTGTTGGAATGCCAGGTCTGTGTACTGTATGCCAATGAGACCACAGAAAGTCATGTCAAAACTTTTCTCACCTCAAATGTGACCATAACCTGTACAATTATATTGAAAAAGAAACAAAGCTTTTTCATGAAATGTGAGCAACCATTGCCAAGTGAAGATGTGATATGACATTATACAAACCAAGACACCTGGCTGCTGTAATTATCTCAGCAGATGTTTACACAACATATCAGTGTAAGGGTGTGCACATACATTCAACCGGCTTACTGTACTGAGTATTAATTTCCTTATGTTTCCACAGGACAGGTTATGTTCCCTATTAAACTGAGCAGGCTATAGGACACATCACAGGTGAGGATTGTGTTGACATGTACTTTTGTGGGGTCATGTTCCAATTGCACAAGTACCATGCATTGTAACAGGGGTGTGTACACTTCATATCCACTGTAGCTATATGGAATCAGCAGTACCTTACCTGTACAACCATCCTTCACCAACGATAGAGTAATCCACCTTGGAGGACAGCACCAAGACATAAAACACATAATAGGTTGCTATAGGTGCAGAACACAACTTGGAAGCAAGTGCACCTCTATCTGAGCAAGCATGTAGGTTCACAGGTGACTTCTTATAAGGCTGACTATGACTAGAAATCAGACATATTCAAACCACCAAGGCCAATTGCAACCATGTCTCCACATATGTACACAGTCTCAGAGCCAGTAACACAAGTCAATCTGTACTGGGGGTAAAGCACACCTCATACACACATGCCATGGATACAGGCAACCTGCATCGAAATGGATAGGCGGGAACAGTGGCACTCTGTCCACAACATTAGTACAGGGGGATATGCACATCAACCACACTCCTGCCCCATCAGTAGTGAGCATGGATATAATGCTGACTGATGGCAACAACAGCAAGTGTCCAAGGGGCATGAGAACATCACAGTTTGCCTCCTACATGAACACAGGCATGTGCTCACAGTTCCATCACACACTGTAGTCAAACACAGACATGCCACCATACACACACCATCCACATGGAAGATGGCAACTGTCTTCCCTCTACACAGAAATGAATGGTGAATAGTGGATTATGCCATTAAGTGTCCAACACTGGGGGAACTGGACAGGTCAGGGCCAGGAGTGTAATGCAAGATGTCAAAGCCATGATAGCTTACAGTGTTATGGTATAGTCTCTATTATTTGCAAGTAATATCCACTGTTGATGTGCACGTGGACAACCGTATGAGGTCCTGTGACCTTTTATCCTGTTTATGTCTTCCAGGTACAATGCCCCCAAACATCTTCCTGCATTTACAAACTGTGAATATGAGGCAATCATCCAATACCTCATCATGCATCATGCCATACTATTCAGCTGCACGGCCCAGGATCTGCAGGAGAGGACCACCCTGTGGAACAAGCTCATCCACAGGGTAAATGATGCCAGCCTGCACAACTGAAATTATGAGCAGGTGTGGCATTGTTGCACAGATCTGATCCACCACACCCATCAGCATGCTGCTGTAGTTAAGAGGGACCAGCTAGCCACAGGTGGAGGTCAAACCACCCAGCCCCAACTGACACATACTGAGGAGCTCCTTGCCAGCCTTGGGGCACTGGCCTGCCACACAACATATATTGCATAACATGGCCAGTGTCTGGGTTAGGGACCTGTACCCAAGCATGTTCTGTTGACTGTCGTAGTCTGGTTGAGGTATCTATGGCATGAGGTGCATACAGAGTGGGGTTTCCTAGCTGTGGCATTCATAACACAGCTAGACAGACATGTCAGTGTCAGTCAATCAGAGACTGTGTGTAAGTAGCCAAGATGGATACCTGCAATCAGCACATCTGTACAGAGGATAGACAGACATTAGTTAGCCAACAGGTTATGCATTAGGATGAATGTTTTGACAGATAAATATCTGAAACTGATAGGTATGCCATTACTACATGACAGCAGTCCTCAATGACATGTCCTAAAAACATAATGGTCTATAGTTAATATCAACATATCAGATCAATATCCAATAGGAGATACTTAAAAAGATACAGCTCAAACACCAAGAACATGATAGTCAGTACTCAGAGTCCAGCTTTGTATGAAAGAGTGTATGCTTCCAGTACTACAATCTACAGTCTACTCTTACTTGGAAAAACACTGTTAATAGTAGTAATGCAATGATACAATACATTCAAGTATGACTGTATATAACCTGGTATACTACCTAAGTATGAAACACATACAAAGAGAAAGGATTGTGGTACAAGCCATGTATACCCAGGTGTCCCCTACAGTATGCTCACACCCCTTACTACTGTAATGACAGCACATAGAAGCATGTAATGTACATGGAATTAAATACATTAAAGATGACATTACCCTGCTATTTTATCAGACTGGAATGTGTTCACTGGTTACCAGGACTGAGCTATGCTTAACAGGTGTAAGCATTACTTAAATATAAATGCTAAGCTTATTTACGCACTAGTAACCAAAACCTACACGGTGTAAGTGCATTTTTGTTTAACCGTACGTTAGCAGCGCTTAATGTCAGGCAAACCCGAGCAAACATGCTTACAACTGCTTAAAAGTGCAGTAATCACTCTGTATCCAATAGCCGTTGTTCTGCCCAAAAACAAAATAAATAACCCTTGCAAGTCTTGAATCTAGGACCCTCTAGACTACAGTCGCAGCACTTAACCACTAAGTCATCTGAGCTGTAAGAATGTCTGTTGCTTTTTCAGATGTATCATTCAGTACACATACTGAATAGTAGTGAACAACTGCAGAGCTCTCCGATCTTGTAGCCCAGGCAGGTATGACTCTAGCCCTGAGTAGCATTCTGCCATCACCCAGAATGATACCGCAGTCTAAGGACAAAATGATTGACTTCAACAACTGGCTAAGCTTCTGGTGTCATTCAAAGGGGATACAGTATCTGTCTGCTTGGGATGACATGGTTGACAGGCCATGATGCTTTACCAGAGATGGCCTGCACCTGTCGCCCCTGGGATTCTGGATACTGGCTAAGGCTCTTGCCACCCTTACAGTGCCTTTTTTAGGCAAGGTTCAAATGACAGATTCACCACCATAACAGGAACAGGCAAGCAAAAATTGAGGGTAATGCTACTCAATGCTAGATGTCTAAATCTCAAAATGCACTCACTAAAGGCACTCCTTAAAATGGAGAACATTGATATCTGTGCAGTGACTGAGACCTGGTTCAGCGCTCCAGACAGCTCCCCTGCACTACCAGGCTATAACTCATGCCACACTTTTTGGCCATGTAACCTGGACCGGAACACCAAAGGCAGAGGTGTGTCCATATTCATTAAGGATATCCACACCTGCAGGCTAGTTGCTCAGTATAATGCATCCGAGGTTATCCAAGTGCAACTAACTCTGGGCAGAACTGCAATCCAAATTGTAGCTTGCTACAGATCTCTCACCATGCCCAAGGATTCCCACTCCTCTTTTCTTGATGTACTGGAAAATATTAGGGTTCAACCAAACACCCTAATAATGGGTGATTTCAACTACCCCACCATTAACTGGGAAAACTATTCATGTACCAACTCCTTCACTCAATGTTTTCTGAAATTCATAAACTCCAATGCCCTGGATCAACTTATCCAGATCCCCACCAGTAGCAACAATATCCTAGACATAGTCATTACCAACATGAGTGACCGGTGTTCCACACCTGAAGGCAACTCCTCGTTAGTCTGATCCGACCATAAGCTAATCACCCTTGATATTCATATCCTGCCCCCACCCCCCATTAAGGAAACCACAGTAAAAATTTTCTCCAAAGCCAACTTCATGCTTCTTAAGGCAGAAGCGGTGAACATCATGACACCCACGTGAACATCATGACACCCATGCAGATTTACAATACAGTTACGACTGCTGAATCATACAAAAATGCACTCTATAAGCACTTAGATGAGTGCAAGGATTGTGCTATCCCAAATAGAATCAAGATGCTATCCTCCAAAAAAATAAAGCTATTCTGGTGGTCCCCTGCCATAAACAAACTGTACAACAGAAAGAAGAAATTGTTACAAAAGAGAGTAAAATTCCATGAGTGGAGGAGCTCCCTGGCTAGCCTCAGTAAGAAGCTGAGATCCCTTATAAGATCCACCAAAGCTAGCTACGAAAACAAAATCACCACTGATTCTAAGGAAAACCACAAAGCATTCTATAGCTATGTCAAGAATCTCAATGGCAACACCCAGATCTGCTCTGAGTTACAGTACAATGGCGTGAAAATTGCAGAACCAACTGATATTGCCAATATCCTGGCAGATAGGTTTAGTGCTAACTTACCCCCCCCCCCACTCCCTAAAGGGCCCACATCTATAGGGGAAGAATGCAGAGTTCCTGTAATCACAACTACGCAGGTAAAAATTGCACTCTCTAAAGCCAAAAACACAGTATCCTTGGGACTGGACAACATCCCAGGCTGCATTTTACATGAACTTCAGAATGAACTGGCTCCCCACCTAAGCACCATGTTCAATCATAGCCTCACATCAGGCTTTATGCCCACTGAATGGTGTACATCAATAGTTATCCCACTCCACAAAGGGGGAGCCACCACTTATCCCAGGAACTATCGTCCTATTAGCCTGACGAGCCTGGTCTGAAAGGCCATGGAATGTATCATCATGGAACTCATAAACAAAGATATTGGTAACCTCCAAACTCTGGATCCAACCCAGTTCAGGTTTGTGAAAGGCAGATCATGCCTCCTGAACCTTACTGATTTCTTTGAGGCAGTCACCAAAGCCGTAGATGAGGGTTAGGTGGTTCACACAGCCAATCATGACCTCGCCAAGGCTTTCAACACCATATCCCATTTTGGAATTACAGCTAAACTCACTAAACTAGGTATAAATCCCTACGTCACAAGATAAGTTGCCAACTGGCTCATTGACAGAACCCAAACTGTATAAGTTGCATACTCCAAATCTGACCTCAAACCAGTGACAAGTAGAGTACCACAGGGTTCAGTCATGTGACCTCTCCTGTTTGGTATCTACTTCTATGAAGTACAGGCTAACACAGAAGGCCTCTGGCTAACAAAGTTCACAGATGACTGCAAACTAGGACCCATAGTTGAGCCCCCAAATGATGCGGAAATCCTACAGAAGAGCCTCGCTGAGACAGATGCCTGGTGTCAGAGGCATGGCCTCAAGCTCAATGCCAAAAAGTGCATTGTCATCCCCTTTGGTAAAAACTTTGTACCCTTGAACAACAGTCTACTTAACACCGAGTGTGTGATAAGAGACCTTGGGACCCAGGTGGAAAGTAGTCTGTCCTTTGATAGTCACATCTCCACAGTAGTCAGGAAGTCCTTCTACGTAGCACACCTCATCATAAAAGAGTTCTCATCCAGGAAAAAAGAGGTCATTGTTCCCGTCTACTTGACACTCATTAGACCCATTATAGAGTACAACGCCCCTTTTGGAATGTACCTCATAGGACATCAGCAGCAGCTGTAAAGGCCACAGAAGTACCTCACAAAGAGGATTACTGGCCTCAAACAGATGCCCTACACTGACTGCCTCAAAAAACGCCAGCTTTACTCAGTAGCATATCGCCTACTCTGTGGTGATCTCTGCCTAACATATAAAGCTATGTCGCATCCAGAGCTGTTGGACATGCTACACCTAAAGAAATCCCAATCCCTCCGAGCTACACACTCTAGGGACATAAACCTTGTCACCACAATAAACAGGACATGATGGAGGAATAGATTCCTGTCCCAGAGACTTCCCATACTCTGGAACAGGCTACCCATCTATGTCAAGCAAAGTTCTTCATTAGCACTCTTCAAGAAAAACCTTGATGAATGGATGGGAAATAGGAAATATACCCCGGGGATCACTTCTGTGTCTCTGCGTGACAGTGGCACAGGAAAAAAACTTTCTTGGGTGGTGTAAGCCAGGGAACCTTGTTGGCTAGGCTTACGTAGGCCCTGGGGTCGATAGCCTAGTACCTACCTATGAACTACTAAAATTGTTTACTACTTGTTAGTGAAAATAGTGTTGAATCAGTCATGTTTTTATATCTAAATATACACATAGGTTCATAGGTTCATAGGTTTATACTAGGCTATCTGCCCTAAGGCATTTATAAGCCTAGCCCAAATTATTGCTTACACCCCTTATATGAAAAAATACTGTGCCCATTAGTTTGTTGTGCCTCTGTCCAGCAGTGCCACAGAGATGATTCCCGGGGTAAACCTACGATCTCCCATCCACAGGTCTAGATTTCTCTTGAACAGAGTCAGCGAGGTGCTCTGCCTCACATGGACCGGGATTTTATTCCACAGCATAGGGAGTCTCTGGTGATAAATCTATCCTCCAGCACGTCCTATTTATATCCGTGCTAAGGTTTAAGTCGCTTGCTCTAGTGGTTTTGGTGGATTTGGATTTTTGAGGTGGAGCATGTCCATTAATTCGGTTGGACATGGCCTTGTATGTCAGGCACATGTCACCTCTGAGCAGACGGTATGCGACTGAATAGAGCTGGAGTTTCTTCAATCTGGCAGCATATGACAGATTTTGGAGTCCTTTATCCTTTTGGTGAGGAACTTTGGGGTCTCTCCAATTGCTGCAGATGACGGTGAGATACATCCCGAATGGGGCATTGTACTCGATCATTGGTCTGATAAGTGAAGAGTACAGGGAACAATGACCTCACTAGATCTGGATGTGAATCCCTTCATGATCAGGTGGGCAATGTAGAAGGTCTTTCTAACCACTTTAGCAATGTGAGTGTTAAAAGAAAGGCCACTGTCAACCTGGGTCCCCAGGTCCCTGATAACCTCTTCTGTGCTTAGTGGATTGCCACCTATATGGTAGCTTGGGGTTACCTTGTTTTCCCAAGTATGACTATACATTTTTGGCGTTAACTTCAGGCCATGGCTCTGGCACCAGCTATCTGTTTCCGTGAGTCCCTTCTGAAGGATATCCGTGTCCGATGCACTTTCCACTATGGCGCCCAGTTTGCAGTCGTCTGCAAACTTTGTCA